>NW_025423065.1:0-164333 GCF_020497125.1 Mauremys mutica
GGGAGAGAAATGGGGCACAATCGGGGGGGGGGGGCAGGGAACTTCTCAGGGGTTGGGGGGGGGGTCACCCTGGCGCTGCTCGTGGCTCTCTAGGGAGAAAGGGGGCAGGACGGGGGAGGAGGGGGTCCCCACGGGGGGGGGCAGCGGTAAATCCGAGGGGATCTCAGCCCCCCCCTTTCTCTCCCCGCTCCTCTGGGGTCACCTGCCCCCCCCCCCCGCCATGTCCGGGCTGCACAGACATTTCCCGCCCGCCCCCCTCCCCCCAGACCGGTTCTCACCAACGGCACCGGGAGAGGCTCCAACGGCCCCGCGCGAGCCAGGCAGAGCCACAGCAGCCCGCGCCCGTTTGCAGCCTCGGATTGGTCTCTCCGCCCAACGTCACTTCCGGTCCAGGGCGAGTCCAGGAACTACATCTCCCAGACTGCACCGGGGGCCCTTCCGCTCTCTCCAGCCCAGGTAAGGGAGGCCCCCGGGGCCAGCCAGACCCTCCCCCCAGCGCGCATCCTTTACCCCAGCGCACAGCCATTCCCCCCACCCCGCCCCCCTCTCCCAGCCGGTGCCACTCAGACCCCCCCCCCCCTTTTCCCGGGGAGCGGCAGAGCTGGGAGGGGCTTGTGACCCCCACGTAATAACCGGCCCCCCCAGCCCCATTCCCAGCCCCGATCCCGCCCCTGGCAGGATTCATGGGTGGCAAGTTTGTAAAAATTTTGGTGGGGCCCAGAACCCGCCCCCCAACTCCGCCCCCCCCAAACTCCACCCCCACCTGCCTAAGGCTCTGGGAGGGGGCTCGGCGGGGGAGGTCTGGGGTGCAGATCCTGGGCTGGGGATTAGGGTGCAGGAGAGGTGCAGGGTGCAGGCTTTGGGATGGAGTTTGGGTGCTGGGTGCAGGCTCTGGGCTGGGGCAGGGGGTGGGTGTGCAGGAGGGGGTGAAGGGTGCAG
Source organism: Mauremys mutica (assembly GCF_020497125.1). Classification (NCBI taxonomy): domain Eukaryota; kingdom Metazoa; phylum Chordata; order Testudines; family Geoemydidae; genus Mauremys; species Mauremys mutica. The sequence goes on from NW_025423065.1 coordinate 940, forward strand.
GCTTTGGGACAGAGTTTGGGGATGGGAAGGGGTATGTGGGAAGGGGAGGGGGTGCACCTTCTGGGGAGGGAGTTTGGGGATAGGAGGGAGTGCAGGGTGAGGGCTGTAGGGCTGAGGATGAGGGGTTCATGATGCAGGAGGGGGCTCAGGGCTAGGGCAGAGGTTTGGGGTGTGGGGTGAGGGCTGTGGGGCTGAGGATGAGGAGTTCATGATGTGGGGGGGGCTCAGGACTGGGGCAGAGGATTAGGGTGCAGAGTGATGAAGGTTGGGGCTGAGGATGAGGGGTTCATGCTGCGGGGGCCCTCAGGGCTGGGGTTGAGGATTAGGGTGCAGGGCAGAGGGTTGGGCTGTGGGGCGAGGGCTGTGGATGAGGGGTTCATGATGCAGGGGGGCTCAGGGCTAGGGCAGAGGTTTGGGGTGTGGGGTGAGGGCTGTGGGGCTGAGGATGAGGAGTTCATGATGTGGGGGGGGCTCAGGGCTGGGGATTAGGGTGTGAGGGGATGAGGGTTCTGGCTGGGGATGAGGGGGTTCATGCTGTGGGGGGAGGCTCAGGACTGGGGCAGAGGATTAGGGTGCAGAGGGATGAAGGTTGGGGCTGAGGATGAGGGGTTCATGCTGTGGGGGCCCTCAGGGTTGGGGCTGAGGATTAGGGTGCAGGGTGATGAGGGGATCATGATGTGGGGGGGCTCAGGGCTGGGGCAGAGGATTAAGGTGCGAGGGGATGAGGGTTCTGGCTGGGGCTAGGGGATGAAGGGTTCATGATGCGGGGGGGGGGCTCAGGGCTGGTGCTGAGGATTAGGGTGCGGAGGGATGAGGGCTCCGGCTGGGGCTGAGGATTAGGGTGCGGGGGGGATGAGGGTTTGGGGCATTGGAGAGGCTCAGGGTAAGGGCAGCCTGCCTTGCCATTAGTGAATGGCAGGCGCTAGGACCCTGCGGCAGCAGACAGCGGTTTTGCCGGGAGCCCTGCCGCAGCGCAGCACAGAGCAGGCAGGGGAGAGGCCGGCGGGGAAGCGACGCAGCGCGGCCGGGGGTGGGGGTACACGGGGGGGGAGGGGGTGGCAAGCGGGGACTGAGACCTGCTCCAGGCAGGGTCGCGGCGGCGGGGGGAGGCCTGTGGGGCCGGGACCCGATCCAGGCAGGGCCGGGGAGAGACCCAGCTCCAAATATTGCTGGAGCAGGGCCCCCGGCCCTGAATATTGCTGGAGCCTGGGCACCGCACACAGATATCACCTGCCGCCTATGGGCAGGAGCGTGTCTACCCCACGCGTGTCCCCGCCCCCGCGCTGCCCCGCGGGCTGCAGGGCTGGAGCAGCCCCCGCGCCGCGCTCCCGGCCCTGGCCATGGCCCCGCTGCCGCACAGAGGGGCGGGGGCCGGGCCGGGGGGCAGGAAGGGGCGGCTCCTCTCCGGGCCTGGCCCGGGCCCCAGGCAGGGGGGTGGGACACGCGGGGAAGCCGGTGGAGCAGCAGCAGCTCCCCCAGCCCGTGCAGTGCCCGGCTCAGCAGAGGGTGTCAGCTGGGTCCCAGCCGCTGCAGCCCGGGGGGGGGGGGGAGTTGCAGGGGGAGTTGCAGGGCACAGGGAGGGGCTGGAAGCGGGGGAGGCGCCGGGAGGGAGAACAAAGAACCGGGACCATCAGCCCCGGGCAGCTCCGGAGAGACCAGACGCTGCTGCCTCCATCGGGAGCTGGGCAGCTGCTGCTTCCCCAGAGGGGTCTGTGCGGGGGTGGGGAGCCCGGCATTAACCCCTCCGTGCCCGGCCGGGGGGGGGGGGGGGGGCTTCTCTGGCTGCAGTGGAGCCAGCTCAGGTAGGGGTTATTGGGGGGGTTGCTGGTGGGTTCCTGCTGGAGGGGGAGGGGCAGGAAATACTGAAGAGGTGGCAACTTCTGGGGAGTTAGGGCTGGAGGGGGCAGGGAATACCCTGGGTGAGGAAGGGGAGTGGGACAGAGTGTGACAAACCTGCTGGGACTTGTTTAACGTGGGTCTAGATCCTCAGAACAAACACTTGGGTGTTGGGGGAGAAAATTCCCTAATTTGTGAAACGGGAAATAGAGAAACCAACCCCCTGGGCAGAGCTAGGAAAACTGACCAGACTTCCAGTGCTGACCCCTCAGCCTGCTAGCCAGGGGCTGGTATGACATGGAAAGGGGGCACCCAGCAGGGAGGTGTAGGGAAGATGTCCCAGCCCCTCACATCCAGCTGCTGGCAGTGGGGAGGGTGTTGGGTTCCCCACCGTGGGGCTGTATCAGCCTCTGGCTAGTAGGGGTGTGATGGGTCTGCAGGCAGAGACAAGGGGTCCCTCTTTGTTCTCTCACCGTGATGCCCCCTGGCTGCTCTCAGAAGTGGGGGGATAGGAGCCTGCAGACTGTTTCTCTGTCGGAGCTTCCATTCAATTGGTTCCTTTCCCCCACGAATAGTGGGGCTGTGAGTGGGGCAGCAGGTGCTGAGTGTTGGACTCTCGCTCTTTCAGGGGCCGGTGACCTTCGAGGAGGTGGGTGTGTATTTCACCAGGGAAGAGTGGGCTCTGCTGGACCCCACTCAGAGAGCCCTCTACAGGGATGTCATGCAGGAGAACTATGAGAATGTGACCTCGCTGGGTAAGGAGTCCTGTCCCCTCGGTTCTTAGAAGGGGAAATGCAGAATTAAGGTTCATGCCACTCCCCCAGTGCCACCTCCACTCTGTCCAGTTTCAGCAACACCCCGACATGCCAGAGACACCCACACTAGCCCTCTCCTCTGTTACAGAGCGCTCTGGGAACAGAGCAGTACAGCAGAAAGTCTCACAACTTCTCTTTGCTAAGATAATATTCGGGTTCGTCTCTGTCATAGCAAACAGAAGCTTCCTCCCCCTGGCCTGCTGGCCACACAGGCCATCTGAGACTGCACAGTGTTACCACCCCCTTGCCCTCAACCTGACTTTTCCTTTTGAGTCGCTGCCTTCACTTACCCTCACTAAGCCCCACAGATCACTCGAACATACGCCACCAGGGTGCTGACAACCCCCATGGCAAGAACACGCCCTTGGGCACCTTTGCTGACCAAGCCTACAACACTCAGCACGGAAATGAGGCAGAATTGCCCCCCAAGTTTCACATGCACCTCTCTGCATAGCACAGGCACAGCTCTCCCCAGCTGCTCCAACCCATCCCTCCATCAGCCAGTCACAGCTACAGCTGGCCCAGTGCACACAGCTGGAGGCATGCGGATAGGTGCTGGGATTCCCACCTGTGAACACAGCACAGACAATGGCACGTTCTCTTAGTCTTCCCTCGGGTCGATTATAGGTTCATAGCTTTGAAGGCCAGATGTGACTATTAGGTCGTCTACTCTGACGTCCTTTATACCACAGACCATAGAATTCATCCCGTTACTGCTGCATTGAGCTGAATACCTGAGTCCCTGTGGCAGTTTGTTAACCTTTGCGCGGCCCACACAGAACCATCCTCAGTGGTTCTTGCCAGCTGCGGGGTTAAGGGTTGGGGGCAAAGTTAAGGTTGCATTGGAGGGGGGCGTTTACATTAACTTCTCATTTCCTGGCTTGCAGAGGTTTAAGTTTAGTCACCATCTGTACCAGAGGTGGGCAAAGTACCCTCCTGCCTCCCTTGTTTTCTTTCCCTTGAGCAGGGTTTCCAGTTTCCAAACCCTCTGTGATCTTCCAGCTGGAAGGAGAGGAAGAGCCGTGGGTCCTGGATCTCCCTGGTTCAGAGGAAAGCGAGATCCTGAGAAGTTCCTGCACAGGTGAGGAACCATCAAACCAACCCAGAAACTGTAAGTGCCTGAGAGAACTGGCTGGGATTCCCCACACAGACTCTGTGAGCTCAGGACAGTCCCCAGCAGATCTCACTCCTGGCTTCCTACAGATGATGATTGACACCTTGGCTGGAGCTCCCTCCCTTCCTACTGAGTGTTTGGATGGGATGTGGGCAGGGCCGGCCTTGGGGAAATGGCACCCGGGGTGCCCCTGGCTCCCATGGGCGTGGCACCCCCCCATTCCCTCTGTCCCCCATGGGCTCCCCAGGCTCCCCACCCTCCCTTCCACCCAGGCCCTGCACTGTGCCCCCTTTGCTCCAAATACCTGCTCCCTCTCCTGCACCCCTAATCCCTACACCCCCTTCACTCCCAACACCTGCCCCCTCCTGTGCCCCTAAGCCCTGCACTGTGCCCTTTCAGCCCAACCCCTTCCCCTCCCTTATGTGCCCCTAATCCCAGGATTGTGCCCCCTTCACTCGTACCCCCTGCACCTCCCTCCTGCATGGTGCATACCCCCTTCACCCCAAACCCTGCCCCCTGCACCTCAACACCTGCCCCTTCCTGAGCCCCCAGCCCCTGCACTGTGCCCCCTTTGCCCCAAATGCCTTCTCCTCCTCCTGCACCCCAATCCCTACACCCCTTCAATCCTAACTTCTGCCCCCCCGCACCCAACTCCTGCCCCCTCCTGAGCCCCCAGCCCCTGCACTGTGCCCCCTTTGCCCCTAACCCCGGCATCCCCCTCCTGCACCCAAGTGGGGAACCTGACCTGGATGCACAAAGCAGCTGGCATTGCTGCTCGCTCCCCCACTGGACTGCTGCTGCCCCGCCCCACACAGCCCTGGGGGGCTGGGAGAGGGGAGCAAGGAGCGACGTCAGGGCTTCCTGCACCCAGGTCACTTTCCCTGCAGGCTGTGTAAGGGGAGGGCAGGAGAGCAGCTGCTCCTGATGTCTCAGCACCGCCCAGGTGGGGAAGTGACCTGGATGCAGGGAGCCCTGGGGTGGATGTGTGTGTGTGTGTGTGTGTGTGAAGGGAGTATGTGCCTGAGTGAGTGAGCGCGCTGTCTCTTTAAGAAAGTTCTCAGGGTCAGGAGCCTGAACTAGGCTTGTTCAGACACAAGCAGCTGCCGGCAGCTCCGGCCCCAGAGAGGCAGCAGCACACGCAGATTCCCCCTGTCCCATCACCCCAGCTCAGTGGAAATCGGGTACCTGGGTTGGGGGGAGGGGATCACCCCGCCATCAATCAGCACCTCCCCCCGCAGAGCAGTCAGGAGGATGCTCCCAGTCGGGGGTGGACGGGGCGACTCCGGGGGTGAACGAGGGGTGGGGGGACAGGAACAGCAGCAGCTGCACACGTGGAGCAGGGCGGAGGAGGGGCCCCTCTGCTCCGGAGCAGTCACCTGGCTCTGACGCTGGTCGTCCAATTGCCCCTGCAGCTGGGGTCTCTCCCACTCCCCCACGCTGCTGCTTATCTGCTCCCTGTGCCGCTTTCATCAGCCCAGCGAGCCTCTCGGCAGCAGGTCAGGTGGGAATCCAAACCCTGCGCCCGGCACCCCCTTGGGTGGGGCACCCGTACGGCCCCCCCTAAAGGCCGGTCCTGGGTGGGGAGCAGAATTGATCCCCTCCACTGTCCCCTGTGGGGAAGAGTTTGGGGGAGTTCAGTCCCTGATTTTTATTTTCTGTCTCTCCAGCACTTACTTGGGTTTGCTCTCTGCCTCTCCATCCCCAATTCTGAGATTTCTCCTCTCTTCTAGCAGGTGATGGGGTGGTGAGGGAGAGCGAGGAGCAGAATCCTCACCAGGAAGATGCTGAGCTCGCCGAAGCGCATGGGGAATTACTGCGAAGAGCCAAAGGGAGTGTGTCCAGCCCCCGTGAGCAGGGAAAAGCTGGTGAAAGTTACCCCAGGCCAGAGAGAGAGCAGGGAAACCACTCAGAGGAGAGAGTGGATGAACCCCTTAATTGTCAGGGAACTCACAGGGACCTCAAGGAAACTACGTCCCAGGAGAAAATCCTCACGGAAAAGCGAGAGACTACGTGTAGTGAGTGTGGGAAAAACTTCCATTACCGCTCAGCCCTTATTCGACATGAGATAATCCACACGAAAGAGAGACCCTACAAATGCTGTGAGTGTGGGAAAAGCTTCAATCATACCTCAGCCCTTAGTAGGCATCAGCGAATACACAGAGGAGAAAGACCCTATGAATGCTGTGAGTGCGGGAAAAGCTTCACTCAGAGATCAGCCCTTATCTCTCATCAGAGAATCCACACAGAAGAGCGACCCTACGAATGCTGCAAGTGCGGGAAAAGCTTCACTCAGAGATCAGCCCTTATCTCTCATCAGACAACGCACACGGGAGAGAAACCCTACGAATGTTGCGAGTGTGGAAAAAGCTTCTCTCGGAGCTCAAACCTTACTATGCATCAGAGGATCCACACAGGAGAGAGACCTTATGAATGCCATGAGTGCGGGAAAAGTTTCAGTCAATTCTCCTCCCTTATCTCTCACCAGAGAGTCCACACAGGAGAGAGACCCTATGAATGTTGCGAGTGTGGAAAAAGCTTCTCTCGGAGCTCAAACCTTACTATGCATCAGAGGATCCACACAGGAGAGAGACCCTATGAATGCAGTGAGTGCGGGAAAAGTTTCACTCACCTCTTCTCTCTTATCTCTCACCAGAGAGTCCACACAGGAGAGAAACCCTATGAATGCAGTGAGTGCGGGAAAAGCTTCTCTCGGAGTTCAACCCTTGTTACACATTACAGAGTCCACACCGGAGAGAGACCCTATGAATGCTGCGAGTGTGGGAAAAGCTTCACTCATAGTTCAGGCCTTTCTAAACATCAGAGAATCCGTAAAGGAGATAAACTTCATAAAAACCTTCTCTAGAGCTGTCAGAAGATTTTTTTCTTTAATTCTTTTGACAGTTCCCAGGCAGTGAGTGTTAAGGCTGTTTGCATCTTTTGCACATTGTAGTCCCTCAGCTCCCACACATGAGTTGCCCACTTTTGAAGCTCGCCCGTCTTTGGGGTGGATCCTGTGGTCCTTTGTATCAACTCCATTGTCCTGCGAGTCATGGGAGTGTGTGTCCTTTCTACCAGGAATGTCATCACCCCAGGTGGGGGAGATGGGGGGTGTCTTCAACCAGCTACGTTGAGATAAAATCTACCTGGGTCTCATCACTGTGGTTGTCATGGAGTTAGCTAGCTTGAGTTCACTTTCCTGATGTAAAAAGAGAACTATTCTTGCACTAAAGACATGGGCCATGGATAGTCGGTGGAGTTATCTTGCACATTTCCTCCTCTCTGAGCTAATCGCCATCACATTTCCTTTTCTAAACAAACCTGGAGATTGACATTTATACTCCTCCTCCCAGTGCAAAGTTACTGTTAGAGACGTCAAGTTCCTCTTTAAGGAGAGATTGTCTCATTCCCAGTTGTTCTCACATTACCCTGGATTGTGCAGAACAGCAGTTATTTTGTTGACTTTTTTTCTCATTTAAAATATATTTAAATATGATGAAGAGCTGGAGCAGTGTCAGGGAAATAAGGGTCATTTTAGGCTCTGTGACACTGGAAGGAGATGGGGCGACTCAGACATTCCATCCTTCCCCATCACCCCAGAACTGTTACCTTGTGCCTGAGCCATGCACAGTTCACCCCTTCATATTCCTTCGCTTCCCAACGTGTCTGGTGGGGTCATGTTCTTGGCTGTCCATGCTTGGGAATGGTGCTTGTACACGTCTTTGATCCTAAATCAGAATCAGTCTGGCAGGAGATGAAAGTGTCAGACTTGGAAGGGGATTTCAAATGGATCCCAAACACCATTCAAATCCCCTTTTCCCTCAATGGCAAAGCTGCTTCTGGGAAGGTCGACTGTTTTTTCTCCCATTATGAAGGTGCTAAAACTCCTGTAAATAACACTAATGAGAAAGGTATCAGAGGGGGAGCCGTGTTAGTTTGGATCTGTAAAAGCAGCAACGAATCCTGTGGCACCTTATAGACTATCAGACTTTTGGAGCATGAGCTTTCGTGGGTGAATACCCACTTCCTCGGATGCATGAGAAAGCGCTGGGTGAAACAGGTTTCAGTGGATCATGGGAGAATCTCTCATCCTGATTCTGAGACATCAGATGTAACCTAGTCTGGAATTTCACTTTAAATTAAAATGAAAGTGTCTTCTACCTCTCTGTGATATGGGTTTTCTATCTTTCATGAAGGCTCCTTGGTCATAAAACTGCATGTTAGTTTTGTTTGACAGAATGTAGCTCAGATGTTTTGGGAAATTTCAGACAAATTACCATTTTTTTACTTCAGGTTTGTTTTTCCCCCTATCCCTGCATGATGACATGGAGAAAATTCAAATGCAGTTCCGTCAACAGGAGAGAATACTCCAAGCTGTTGAACATATTATCAAAGAAACAGTCGTATGTTTAAATCTCCACTCTGAAAAGGTGAACAGCAGCAGACCCCAAATGGGTGCAACTGACCGAAGTAAGTGCACATGGTCACAGGGTAGTTCAGTTCTTTAGGTCAATATTGTCTCAGATGATCCAGGGATAAAATTCCACAGCAAGTGATTCGGAACTAAGAAAACGCCCAGGTATTTGATTCCCAAGGTATTTGTGACCCAGTCCCTACAGGAGGTTACTCCTGAAGAGATCTCCTAGCTAATCCCAACACTTGGGAAATGCTGTCTGTGATGAGGTGAATCAACCCTGACCTGGCACTGCTAGGGTTAACTGCGCCATGTGGGCTGAAGAGGCCACACCCCCTCACCCTCTCTGGGCATGCTCCGACTGGAGACGGAGTATAAACGGGAGCAGCTCAGCCTGGGCGGACTGGGGAGAAGAAATCTATGTTGTTGGCACAGAGTGTGTGTGTGGGGGGGGGAGAGCCCAGGGCTGGGGTGGCAGGCGGCTGCGGGTGGGGGGAAGCCCGGGGCTCGGTCAGAAGGAGCATGTGGCGGGGGACCCTCAGCCTCCCGTCCTCAATCTCTACCCTGATTGGCTGAGCAGGGGGTTATTGACAGGGACGAGACTCAGGTCCTTGTTGTTCTCTTTTAAGAACAAGGAAATAAGTCAGAACCAGTTCTGTGTTTGATGAATTTTGCTGCTTCTCTGCATTAATGGTCTCTGAGCAGTTCACGATTCTCTCTAACATTGCAGTTCTCCTCAAATACTTGCTGAATAATTCCTGTCACTGTTGTTGGTCTGGAGCTCATCTGAGAGCACTTTATTCAGGTCATTCAATGTCTGAAATTCAAGATCCGATGGTTAGTTTGAAAATCAGGGCTCTTGGGTCCTATTCCCAGCTCTGCCACTGGCTGGGTATGTGACCTAAGACAAGTCAATTCTCCTTTCTCAGCCTTAGCTTCTCCCTCTTTCAAGTAGGGATAATAATGATCTGCTCCTACCTACCTCACAGTGGGTGGAGGCAGGGTCGGCTCCAGGTTTTTTGCCGCCCCAAGCAAAAAATATTTTGGCTGCCCCCACCTCAGCCCTGGGGTCCCCCACCAGATGCTCCTGCTAACCGAGCCCTGGGTGTCCCCCCAACCTGCACCCGCTGCTGCCGCAGCTCTGGGCCTCCGCACACCTGCACCCCCCTGCCACCCCACCCCTGGGCTCTTCCCCCGCCCAACCCACACCCCCTGCCATTCCAGCCCTGGGCTCCCCCCACATCCTGTGCTGCCCTAGATCTGGGCTCTCCCCTTCCCCCCCCACCAATGCTCTCCAACCCACACACCCCCTGCCGCCCCAGGCCTGGGTGCTCCCCCCCCCACCTGCACCCTCCTTCCACCCCAGCCCTGGGTCACTGGTAACTCGCTCCCAGGATGGGTCATTCAGCAGGAATTTTGGATGTGCACAGAGCACAGACAGGATTGGTTCCCATATGGTTACAGAACTGCAGTAAAATGGAACAATTTTCAGCTTGTGTGATTGGGGGATACCTGGATGCATATTATAAGACTGTCCTCCATAAATGAGGAAAAGTTGAGGTGCCTTTATTATTCTTTGTTTCTATGGGGAATTTGCCAATGCAATATCACTGTCTTCCTTTCAAACAAACAAAACTAGAAAAAAATGGCAATGGCTGTTGAAAATAGCAATTCCAGTCCTAATAACCCCTGGGAAGCATTTCTTGCTCAATTTTATCCTACTTTTTGTACAGCAAATAACAGTGGATCAGTATATTTGATTTGGGAGAAATGAAGTAACAGCTGCCCAAATTGAGCTGGAGCACTCCTGAATTTTGAGGTGTTCAGATCTGGAAGGCAGGTGCTAGATTCTCTTTCTGAACATTAGCTAAATCTGGAAAGGAAAAGTCAATTTCTGCTTCCATGACTCAGAAGGGGAAATCCTCCTACATGCCTGGTACTGTATCTAGATGTAAGTGGGGGAATGGTCCTGCTATTGTGGGGAACTTTCCTGGCTTCTGCACTACCCCGGTGAAGTGGGCTGGCAAAAGGATCTGAGTCCTCGCTCCCACTTCCTTTACCCAGAGGCCTCCCCGCCCTTGAGGACTCCCCTGCCACTCTCCTGTCTGGCAGAGTCCTCGTAACCCCAACAAGGCTGGGCCCAGGATTCCTGGGGGGCTCAACCCCCAACCCTGCTGTGGTCACCCAGGACAGGGGCTAGGGTGTCCCTCTCTTTGCACTGCGCACCTCCCTGACCCACTGATCACATCATACAATATAAAGCAAATACAAGTTATTTAATTAACAATAACATTTAAAAAATAAGAAAAAATGGGAAAGGTTAAAGGAAAACACATCACCCCGCTCTGTGGCAGGGACCATCACAAAAAGTGTCTCTGGACATCAGGGCACTTCACAGTCTGTTCCTTGTAGGTCCCAGGCCGCTCCTCAGGCCCTGGCTGTGCTGCAGGGACGCTGCAGGTTGGACACTTGCTCTGGCGGTGGCCACACACTCTCAGCCTCTGGGTGGCAGGACCCTTCTCACCAGCATCACCCCCGCCCTGTCAGGGTTACGATCCCCCTCCCAGTCTGGCCTGCAGGGCCTCTTGGCTGAGGCGTCTCCCTGTGTTGGGCCCACTTCCCGGGGTCCCCCTCGCTCTCCCCAGCTGCTCACCGCACCCAGCTCCGGACTGCTCCAGCTCCGCTCTGCCTCAGCACGGCTGCTGCTGCTGCTCTGCCTTCAGCTCCCTGGGCTGCTTGTCTGGCCTCTCTGGCTCCAGTTGTTACAGCTCTGCTCCCAGGGCAGGGCTGCTCTCTCGGGGCTGTGCTCTGGCTTTGGGGCTGCAGCTCTGCTACCATCAGCTCAGCTTGGGTCCCCTGCTCTCTCCTTAGCTCAGCCCCACTCCATGTGACTCAGACAATTCCAGCTCACAGGGAGGACGGGACCCCCCTGGCCTCCTGACTCCTTGAATAGCCTGCCCGCCCTGTCAATCAGGCTGACCTGGAGCACTGGCCTCTCCACATTGTTCCTGGGGACTGTCAGTCTCAGGCTCCTGATTTCCCATCGACCCCTCCCTTTTTAGTGCTGGGAGCTAGCAACCAAACACCCCCACTGAATGTTAGTAAGGGGGCAACAGTCTAAATCCCTGGGCACAGCTCGCCAGGGCACAGCTTGGGAGCTGCACTGGGAATAGATACTGCAGGAAATCCCTTCTCCGCCCCCGCTCCCCGCCCCTCCCCCCGCTAGCTTGTGTTTTGTTACAGCCCTGGAAATAATCCCGCTGCCTGCACGTGTTCCGCAGAGAACAGAGGAGCAAATTCTCTCCCTGTTCACCCTTCCACAGCCATTAAAGGACGGAATAAACCCCCAGCAGCGCCCTGCCCCACGGAGTCCCCCTGTGTAAGGAGAGAGATGTGCAGTGACTAGGGCTCCAGCTCAGCGTCACCAGGTTTATATAACTTTTGGTGATGCCCAGAACAGTCCAAGTCCTGCCTGTCCTTCCTCGCCCACCCCCCCAAAGCTGTGGGAGGGAGTTTGGGTACATGAGGTGCAAGCTCTGGGCTGGGCAGGGGGTTGGGGTGCAGGGAAGGTGGGGGTGGACCCTGGGAGGGAGTTTGGATGTGGGCTCTGGGCTGGGGCAGGGAGTTGGGGGGCAGTGGTGGGCTCTGGGAGGGAGTTTGGGTGTGGGCAGGGTGTGGGATCTGGGCTGTGGCAGAGGGTTGGGGTGTGGCACTGTTGCCGGCACAAAAGGCCTGAGGCTACAGCAACAGTGATTCGTTGCCCGGAGTGCCTCGCTCCAATTAGACACACCAGGGTGGAGAAGCAAAAAAAGTTTATTTGAGATCTCAAAGCGCAGGATGCTTGGAGGAACACACCTCAGATCAAGCACACCCCAGACAAACAGCTCTCTGTCTTTATACATGATCTTAGCTAAGCATGTCTATTACCCCCAATGCCCAGCTCCCCCCTCCCCCCCCCCCTCTTCTCCCTCCTTTTCAGTTCCCATACAGCAAATACATTATGAAGCAGCAATTACTCTAAACAGGTTAGATCATACTTGGCAAAAAACATATTATTTCGTTAGTAACTTTTCTTGACCGGTCATTCTGTTTCACTCCCTTTAGCCAGGTGCAAGCAGGCTGTATAATTGCCTCCTGGTACTGATAACTAGTTGCCACACATTCCATTCTTTCCATCTAGCCTGTGGGGTTAATTAAAGTTTAAACATGGAAGCGGTTCAGACAAGCAGAGGCCTAATACAGGGAGCCTTCATTGGCAGTGTCATTTTCCACCCCTCTGTCAACACTGGGTCATGCCTGGTGCCACCAACAATTCCCTCCTTTGAGAATACTCAACAAACCTTTGGCTGAGTGTTCTCATATACTGTGGACAAAACATAATTGAGTTTTATGGAGCTGGGGCTGTCAATGAGAGGGTACATAGGGACCTTCGGAGCACGGGGGGTACAAAGTTTACGGAGGAGCAGTTTAAAACAAGCAAGCAGGAGGAGGGTGACCAGGCACATTATCACACCTGTGAGGAGGAGACGCACAAGGCCACTTCCCAGTCCTCCTAGGTTGGGCAACCAACTCCAAAGGGAATCAAAAATTGTGGGTTCCCTTTCCTGGGCCTTCCACTCCTCGAAAGCCTGTTCGGCTGACAGGATGTGTTTCCATAGCAAAGAGTAACATTGTGGCAAACCCTAGGCCTGGATCCATACTGGGCAAGTGATCCTAAGGCCTAACAATTACAATTCCCCAAATACCCACAAAATTACTACTACTAATAACAAGCAGATTAAAAACAAAAGGGACCAGGCCCACAGGTTAGGCTGGCCCTGTGAAAATAAACACAGCCAACGCTCAGAGTGTTCACGGGGAGTGCGCTGTAACTGTCCAAAGGGGTCACAGGGCATTCCCAGCAGGCCTTACTGTCGCCTGAATAACAGCTTAAGTCCCAGATCGTCGTTGGCAGTCTTCTCCGCAGGTTGGACGGTCCACCGTTCAGGAGCTGGCACTGCTTTCAGACGGGAGTAGTGGATCCAGTTCTTGTATCCCTCGACCTTTGCTGCTGTGTGGGTGATCAGCAGGACGGTGTGAGGTCCCTTCCACTTCTCTTGGAGAGGCTCGTCCTTCCAGGTACGAACGAGAACGGAGTCACCAGGCTGCAGGGAGTGGACAGGGGCATCCAGCGGGAGAGGCTGCAAATCTTTGGTATACCTGTGGAGAGAACAGAGAACAGCAGACAGAGAGCACATGTACGGAGATAAGAAACCGCAGCCTACCTCCCACTTCCCTAACAGAACCGGTGTACCATTCATAGGCCATGCCCTCCCAAACATAATCTCGAAGGGACTAAGCCCTAACCTGCCCTTTGGGAGAGCACGAACTCGGAGCAAAACAAGGGGTAAGGCATCAGGCCACCGAAGAGAAGCCTCTTGGCAGACCTTTGAGAGATGCCGCTTGAGTGTCTGATTAGTACGTTCCACTACTCCACTGGCCTGTGGTCGCCATGGAGTGTGGAGCTTCCAGGTGATTTGTAGAACATTCGAAATCCCCTGAATGACTTGCGATGTGAAGTGTGTTCCATTGTCAGATTCCATCCACTGGGGGAGTCCAAAGCGAGGAACGATCTCCTTGACAAACTTGAGAGCCACTGTTCTGGCAGTGTTGTTTCGGCATGGGAAGGCTTTAGGCCATCCGCTGAATTGATCCACCATGACGAGGAGGTACCTGAACCCTTGGGTTCAGGGGAATTCAGTGAAGTCTACTTGCCACACCAATCCTGGCCCTGGGGTAGGTTCCAGAGTGGCTGGTGGCACTGACACTCCTGGTCGAGGGTTGTTCTTTTGACAGACTAAACACTCAGCCTGTACCTGGGAAGCCAGGGGTCTTAATCCAGAGGTTAGAAAATACTTATTCATAAGCTGGGTGAGAGCCTCCCTTCCAGCGTGAGTGGTCTGATGTAGTTTCTGTAGTACTGGCCGTATTAGGCTTTTAGGTAGGAGGATTTTTCCTTCTGTGGAGTGGAGCCATCCCTCCTTTTCCTGGAGCCCAAGAGAGTCGGCCAGATTCCTTTCTTCACGAGAGTACTGAGGGGCTGGGAGCTCACCCACTGATGGGATGAGGGCATGCACATGGGCCTCCTCAGCTTCCAATGGTTCCAGGGTGGCAGCCCGCTTGGCTTCCCTGTCGGCCCTGGCGTTGCCCTTGGCTACGTCCTGGTCTTCTCGTTGATGAGCCTTGCAGTGCACCACTGCTACCTCTGAGGGGAGCTGCACCGCTTCCAGAAGCCGGAGAATCTGTGTCCCATGCTTGACCGGGGACCCCTGAGCTGTAAGCATTCCCCTTTGTTTCCACAGACCAGCGTGAGCATGCAATACCCCAAAAGCATATTTTGAGTCAGTAAAAATATTAACCCGTTTGTCTTTTGCCAGTTCAAGTGCACGGGTTAATGCCACTAGTTCAGCAAGCTGGGCAGATGTTCCAGCAGGTAAACTCTCTGCTTCCACTGTATCGTAGAGGGTCACAACAGCATAGCCAGCCCTCCTTTGCCCATCTATGACAGCACTGCTCCCATCAGTATACCACTCACAGTCTGCATTTGAGAGCGGTTGATCTTTTAAATCTGGACGGCTGGAGTACTGGGCATCTATGATTTCTAAACAGTCATGTTCCTGCTCCTCTGTTTCTGGTAACATAGTGGCTGGGTTGAGGGAGGGGCAGGTCTGCAGGGTAACTTCAGGATTTTCTAGGAGTTTAGCCTGGTACTGAGCTACCCGAGCTTGCGTGAGCCAGAGACCACCCTTAGTGTCCAGCAGGGCTTGAACCATATGAGGGGTATACACCTGCACAGTCCCCCCCAAAGTCAGTTTCTCTGCTTCACCAAGCACTAGGGCAGTTGCCGCGACAGCTCGCAAGCAAGCTGGCCACCCCTTGGCAACTTGATCCAGTTGTTTAGAGAAATATGCCACAGGACGTTTCCAAGTGCCTAATAATTGAGTAAGCACCCCTAGAGCCACTCCCTTCCTTTCATGCACATACAGTTGAAACGGCTTAAAGATGTCTGGGAGACCGAGTGCCGGGGCTTCCATTAGCTTTCTCTTTAATACTTTAAATGCCTTGTCAGCTTCTGAGGACCAGTGAAAGGGGTCGTGATCCATTCCCTTAACACATTCATACAAGGGCTTAGCCCACAGTCCGAACTCTGGGATCCATATTCTGCAAAAGCCTGCCATGCCCAGAAAAGCCCTGAGCTGTTTACGATTGCTTGGGACAGGAATTTGACAGATTGCTTCCTTCCTCTCGTTTGAAAGCTGTCTCTCCCCCTGTCTTATGTGAAATCCTAAGTACTGTACTTCTGAGAGGGCAATTTGAGCCTTGCTCTGAGCTACCCGGTATCCTCTGAGTCCAACAAAGTTCAGGAGGCTCACAGTGGCGTGGAGGCAAGGGGTTAATCCCACCGCCCCAATTAACAGGTCGTCCACATACTGCAGGAGGAGAATCCCGTCCGGAGTATTCCACTCCTCCAGGTCTTTGGCCAGAGCCTGGCCGAAAAGCGTAGGGGAGTTCTTAAATCCCTGGGCTAACACAGTCCAGCAAAGCTGCCTCTTAACCCTTCGGTCGTCTTCCCACTCGAAGGAGAAAATCTCCTGAGATTGTGTGTTGACCGGAATTGTGAAGAAAGCATCCTTCAGGTCTAGGACCGAAAAGTGGGTGTACTGCCCTCCTATAGATGCCAACAGTGTATATGGGTTTGGAACAAGGGGGTGCAGAGTCTTAACCCGTTCATTAACTGCCCTCAGGCCCTGGACCAGCCGATAGGTGCCATTGGGCTTTCGAACAGGCAGGATGGGGGTGTTCCAGGCTGACTGGCATTCTCGCAGTACCCCGTACTTCAGAAACTGATTTATAGTTTCCTGCAGCCCTTCTCTGGCCTCCCTCTTTATCGGATACTGCTTGATCCGCACCGGACTTTTTCCTGGCAGGAGCTGAACCTTAATGGGGGTGTGATGTGCTGCCTTTCCTGGGACCCCCGATGCCCATACTAGAGGAAAAACCTGGTCCTCCCACTGGCTCCACTCTGGGGCTTGCATGGCTGAGGGCTCAACTGCAAGAGTCATTATCCAGGCATTCTCTGGGGGCAAGGTGAGGGTGATTTCATCTTGGGTGAAGTGCAGGGTGGCACCTAAGCGACAAAGCAGATCCCGTCCCAGTAGAGGCGTTGGGCAGTCGGGGAGGTAAACCAGCTTGTGGGAGAGAGTTCTGTCTCCCAAAGCACATTCTGCTGGGGCATACACTGGACATTTGATTCCTTTTCCTGTAGCGCCGACCACAGTGAGGGAATCTGCCACAGGCAGCTGGAGGGGTTGATTTACAGCGGTTCGAGCTGCTCCAGAGTCTACTAAAAAGTCTATTTCAGAATTTCCCACCCGCATTTTTACTCGGGGTTCCGGGGGCAGGATAGTCCGTCTCCCCTGACACCCCTAGTCTTGATTCTCTGCTGCCATCATAGGGGTATCTTCCCTCTCGGGGCACTCATTTTTCCAGTGTCCCTCCTTTCGGCATATGGCACACTGATTGCGACCCAAACGCCTTTCCTGTGAGCCAGGGCGCCCACGTCCACGACCTCTCATCCCCCGGCCCCTTCCACCACCTTCCTGAAACTTCCTCTTGTCACTGGCCTGTACTGCTGCAACCATCATTTTCACTTGCCTTTTTTCCTTCTCTCCCTCTCTAAGGCTGTAAGCCCTGTTTGCAGTTTCCAAAATCTGTGCCACAGACATGCCCATCAAATCCTCCTTTTTCTGCAATTTCCTTTTAATGTCAGGGGCAGCACGGCTGGTAAAGATACCTTTTATAATTGCCTCAGTTGCTGCATTATCAGGGTCTGCGTTAGTGTTTTGCCGAATGGTATCCCGGATGCGCTGCAGAAAAGCGACCGGACTTTCCTTAGGCTCCTGTATGAGCTCATAAGGCTTGGCCCAATTGTTATGGCGAACAGCTGAGCGTCGGAGTCCTAGCAAGAGCAGCTCCTTGTACACAGTGAGGCGGGTCTGACCATTAGGCTCATTAGGATTCCACCTAGGATCTGCTAGGGGGACCATATTGGCAGGAGTGGCAACATTAGCTGGATCCCGATCATGCCTTAGTTGTGCTTCTTCTCTTGCCTTAGCTATAACCTGATTCCTCTCCACTTCAGACAACAGGGTCCTCATAAGGATATTACAGTCATCCCAGTCAGGCTTGTGACTGGCAAAACATCCCTCAAAAACCGAAATAAACTTGCTGGGATTCGTGGAGAATTCCCCTGCCTGTGCCTTAAAGGCTGCTAAGTCCACTGGGTTAAAAGGCACATGTGAGTAAACTAGCATAGTAGTGGCCCGGCGCCCCTCCGCTCCCGGGCGAGCCACCACAGTCTCAGTAATCAACGGATAAAATCCCACTGAAGGAGTAATCTCTGAAACCTGAGGCACCTGGTCTTTATACGGTGGGGGTGTAGGAGCCGAAGGGGACACCGACTCTGCCATTACAACCGGGGAGGGGTTCGGGGAACTAACAACAGTGACTGCCGAGCCTGCCGGAGTCAGATTACACTCTTGCAACAGATCTGACCTATCTCTCAACAACATAAACAACTGTGCATACATAAATTCATTCCACTTATTCATTCGCTGACAAAACAAAGCTAATTGAAGGATCGTGTTGTAATTAAGTGATCCCTCCGGTGGCCATCTTTCCTGGCCCTCTAGCTGATACTGAGGCCAGTTTACTGTACAGAATCTTTTCAGTTTACTTTTAGTCAATGGATCTTTTTCAAACACTTTCCAATTCATCAGAATGCATTCTAAGGGTGTACACCGTACCCTGCCTGTACTCTGTCCCTGCCCCATACCTATGGGAAGACACTGGGCGTCCCCAGGTCTTAACAGGCAAACAAAAGGTTAACAGCACTGGACTGTTCCTACCTTGTCCACGAGACCGGTTCCCCACCGTCGCCCGTAGCTGCTTCTCCACTATCTGAGCGCGTTGCACCATAGTGCCCTCCGGGGTCGACCACACCGCGTCTCCGCCGAGGCCCCCGATGAAGTCACCGGTGCGCGCTAGGCATCGGTCGTCGCCGCAATCTGTCGACCTCCAGGAGGGGTCCGGGCAAGGCTAAATTTAGCCTCAAGCCCACCCAGGGACGCCAAAACTGTTGCCGGCACAAAAGGCCTGAGGCTACAGCAACAGTGATTCGTTGCCCGGAGTGCCTCGCTCCAATTAGACACACCAGGGTGGAGAAGCAAAAAAAGTTTATTTGAGATCTCAAAGCGCAGGATGCTTGGAGGAACACACCTCAGATCAAGCACACCCCAGACAAACAGCTCTCTGTCTTTATACATGATCTTAGCTAAGCATGTCTATTACCCCCAATGCCCAGCTCCCCCCTCCCCCCCCCCCTTCTCCATCCTTTTCAGTTCCCATACAGCAAATACATTATGAAGCAGCAATTACTCTAAACAGGTTAGATCATACTTGGCAAAAAACATATTATTTCGTTAGTAACTTTTCTTGACCGGTCATTCTGTTTCACTCCCTTTAGCCAGGTGCAAGCAGGCTGTATAATTGCCTCCTGGTACTGATAACTAGTTGCCACACATTCCATTCTTTCCATCTAGCCTGTGGGGTTAATTAAAGTTTAAACATGGAAGCGGTTCAGACAAGCAGAGGCCTAATACAGGGAGCCTTCATTGGCAGTGTCATTTTCCACCCCTCTGTCAACACTGGGTCATGCCTGGTGCCACCAACAGCACCTATCTTGGGCAGCTCCTGAAAGTGACCCACACCCCCATCTGGCAGCAACTCCTACATGGAGGAGTCCCGGGGGGTGTGGGTCTCCTGGCACCACTGCCCGCTGGCACCACCCCTGCAGCTCCCATTGCTGCAGTTCCAATGGCAGAGTTGGCACTTGGGGTGGGGGCAGCGAGCGAGAGAGACACCCCACGGGGGCTGCAGGGATGTGCCAGATGCTTCTGGGAGTGGTGCGCCGTGCGGAGCCAGGGTGGGCAGGAATCCACTTTAGTCCCGCTGTGCTGCCGGTAGTGGTGGCAGGAGCCCCCGGGCCCTTTCAAATCGCCCGGGGCCAGCTGCTCAGGCTTTCTGACTTCCTGATGGGGAAGCAAGGGGAAGGCACATGTGCCCCTCATGAGCAGTTCTGGGGAGTCTTTTTGGGGCTCCTGAAGTAGGCAGCAGAGAGGTGCAGCCCCACCACCAAGTCTGTTTCACTGGAGGAGAGGGGGCTGCAGGGTGATCTCCCACCTCCGTGCATCCAGCAGCCTGTGCTCCCCTCTGCAATGCTGGAGCCTCCACATTTATTTATTGACAAATAAAATTTGCAGAATTTTAAAATATTGTGCACAGAATTTTTTTGGTGCAGAATCTCCTCAGGAGTGAGACTGACTCAGGGAACCTCCTTGGATTGTCACTGCTTGGTTAACCACTCAGCCACCACACCAATGCACAGAGAGTCCCAAGCCCCACTGCTATGTGGGGCTGGGGGCTGGGGTCGGGTCATACACATTCAGACTGTGCGCTCCCCCAGCTACAAACCGCTGCTGATTTCCCAGTTAGGACATTAGCTGTTACCGATAAGGTTTGTCTGTGTTGGTTTTTTTTTTTATCTCATTGTTAGGTGTAAGAAGTATAAATTGTTTAATAGATTCAATTAGTTGGTTAATAAGATGTTTATGAAGTAAATCACTGGCTTTAAAATAAGATCCAATCTGGAGCATATGAACTATTGACCCCTGGACTCCATCTCTGAGAGGGGACTTGTTTACCATCAGGGGACAGGCTCAAACCAGTCCAAACCGGTTTTTCCCGCCAAAACCAGCCCTCAGCGTTCCATCTCCTCAGCACTTTTCCCGCCACAGAAGTGATATAAGGACGTGCTCAGCGCCTGCGCGGGGCCGTCCCCCCCCAGCGACGGCCCGTCCACGGTCGGGTCTTCCCAGCACTCCCGAGCCGGAGAGTGACGAGCCCCCTCGGTCCCGCCGTGAGACTGAGGCACAGGAGGCCTGTCACCCCCATTCCTGCCGTCCTGCATCCCTGGTGTCCAGCCTCCCATGGAGCCCCCCGGGGAGTTAGAGACCCCGGGGGGGCACTGGGGCTGGGCAGGAAAGTGACTCTGCCCCGGGGAACATGGGAGAAGCCTCAGAGCTGCCTCAGCCCCAGTGGGATTTGGGGGGCAGAGACTGGGGCCTGGCGGGGGGATCCCCTGTGGAGTGGGGGGAAATGGGGGTGTCAGGCAGGGAGGGGAGAAGCTGGAGTTGTAGGGGGGGGAAGGTCGGTGGGACGCCGGGGGGGGGGTTGAACTGTCTCTGTGCAGCCAGGAAATTCCCGGGGGGGGGGAGTGGTGGGCGGGGGAAGGGGGGAGGGGGGTTAATTGGATCCTGTCCCTGTTTGTGCCACTTGCCTCTCGCCCCCGATACAAATTCTCTCTAGTTCTGCCCCTTTTCTCTCTCAGTGTCTCACACGGGGCTATAAAATCTGGGGCGATTCCCCCCCCATCCCCTCCAATGATCAGCTCTCCCATCTCCCCCGATTTCCCCCGTTCTCCCCATGAGTCTCAAACATCAGTTTAAAATCTTCTCTAGTGAGAGGCATTTTCCCACCCGTTTGATCTGCAGCGATTTGTCCTTGTGTAGGTGGGAAATTGTTGCCCTGAGTCATTCCCCAGCACATGGCTGCCCCTGGAGTGGGGGTGGGATGGCTCAGTGGTTGGAGCACTGGCCTGCTAGACCCAGGGCTGGGAGCTGACTCCTTGCGGGGGCCATTTGGGGATTTAGTTGGGGATTGGCCCTGCTTTGAGCAGGGGGTTGGACTAGACACCTCCTGAGGTCCCTTCCAGCCCTGATCTTCTATGAGATGCCGGGTCTCTGCCAGGGCAGGGAAGGGAGGCGCACGTGTCCCCCATGGGGACTGCCCAGACCCCCGTTTCCCAATCCCAGTTGTTGCCCCCTAACTACCAACACAGTTGCCCCAACCATCAGTTGCCAGTCACCCGCCTGTCCCCCACTGCTGCCCCCTTCCCTCATCCAGGAACTTTCCAGCTCCCCCTCCCTTGCCCTTTTCATCAGCTCCTCAAAGGGCTCCCTGCTGCCCATGGGAATGGTGGGGGAGGGTGGAACCATTACTTTGTGTTTATGTAATGGACAGTTGTATAAAATCCAGTCCAACAGTCCCCCTTTTCCACTAGTTCATTAACAGCAATATAAAATCCCCTCAGATCTTGGTGTTTTTCTCTCATGTTATCAAATACGCAGTTTGTGACACATTTGCTTTGCAAATCTCAAAGATTCATATAAAATACCCTAAACATTTGCCCCACTGCTCTCTAGTTGTCTATTTCTAATTGAATATGCCCTGAGATTTTTCCCCTGTCTCTCTAATTATAAAATACTAAGAAAAACTCAGATTTACACCTTTTCTCAGTTTCTTGAACCTGGATATAAAATGTTTGCAAATGTTGCCCATTTCCTCTTTATTCATTTATCAAATATTGATGTGAAACACTCAGATTTTACCTCCTATCAACAACTGATATAAAATCCCTCTGATTTTCCACTTGTCTCTCTATAATTTGCAAAATGGATCCAAAATCTCTCAGATTTCCACCCTTTCTCTTTCATTTCTGAACGTTGCTCTCAAAGCTCAGTTTTTGCCTCTTTCTGTGTTATTATCAAATGTCAGTTAAAAATCCTCTCGGGTTTGGGGCTGTTCCCCGTGTTTCTAAATCCCAGCAACTTCTTCCTTCGAGGGAACCTGTTGCCCTGAGTTCTTCTCCATCCTGGAGGTCGCAGGGGGTGAAATTGCCCAGAGATCATCTTTCCCGACTCCTTTGTGAATCATTTGGTCCCTCCTTTACCTCTGTTAAAATGTTTGCCAAAGAAAGAGACTAGCCACATATTTAATACCCATCAAAGCCAGAGGCCTCCCCTGTTTGGAGATCGGTGGTTCCCAACCAGTAACGGGAGAGTTGGCTGGACCCTTTTCTCCAGCTGGCACGGGATGATGTGGTCACTCTGAGTGCAGTGTGAGTTGAGAAGCATCCCAAACCCCATGGCAAATGGCCTTGGTGAGGGGTTGCTTCCCACAGTGCTAAGATGCAGCCACCTCTGGGGTGGATCCATGGTGGCCATTATTTGCTAGTGACAGGCCATGGACATTTCTTATGTATTTTGTCCCTCCAGTCCTTCCATACTCCAGTTCAAGAGACATCTCCCAGGGCTCCCTCTGCCTGTGTGACTGGCCATCAGGGGGCGGTGGTCACTTTCTATCCACTTATCACACACTGTGTTGCTGGGTGGGGCTGTGTGGGGAGATAGCAGCTGAAGGGGGATTGTGGTGGGGGAGGCCTCTGGGTGGCTGGGCAGGGGGTACCCTAGTGAGGTAGGTGGGTTCTGGAGATTTGGGGTTTCAGGGGGTGGGTGTGATGTGCCCAGCCCTGAGGCTGTGGGTCCTGGAGGTGGGTATCGCTGGGGTCCTGGTGGCTGCAGAACAGCCGGGGTGGGCGTCTCTTGGGGAGGCGGGACAGGGGGTTAGAGGGAGCCTGGTGCTGTGCCAGGGGCTCTGTCTGGGCTTCCCCCGCAGACTCCTGGGATCGCTGCCCTGCCCAGTGCACAGAGTGTGTGTGGGAGAATCCCCGGTGCTAGGCCAGGGGGTGCCCCTGTAAAGCATCAGGGGATCCCGCAGGGGGGAGGAGGGGGTGCCAGGCAAAGGGCAGGGCAGATCCTGCTGGAGGGCGGTGGGGGATCCTAGGCAGGCAGTGAGGGACTGAGTTCCCAGTAGGGGTCCCTTTTGGGGGGTCTCTGGCTGTTGGGGTCTCTTGGTGGGGGGAACCCTTTGGGATTCCCAACCTGGCAGTGACGGTCTGGTGGGGGTTCTCTGGCCGGTGGGGCTCTGAGGGGTATCTGAGGTCCCTGGCCAGGGACACTGGGGGCTGGGTCCCAGGGAGTATCTGGGGGGGCTGACTGGGGCTCTGGGGGCTGCTCCCGACCTCGCTTCTTCTCCCTAATTAGCTTATGCCAGAATCCTGGCTCCAAGCACTGCCCGACATTCCCCGGCCAGGCCCAGTCACTGTGATAACTTTCTAGCCACTTATCAGACACTGTGAGGTGAAATCACAGATTTGTGCTCTTCTCCCCTCTTTAAAACTGCAGGAACTTCCCGTTCCATTGTCCTAGATTGTCGAGTCCATTGTCCAGTCCTTGTCCTAGATCTGGGGGTGAGGGAGGAGGGAAGGGGGTCAGCATTGCCGCTCAATGGTCCCTTCCACAGCATTCTGGACTCATTCTTTCTGAACTCTGGTTTCATTGAGACCATTGTTAATCCAGAGTCACTGTATGGAAAGACAAGGAGTGACTCTGGATGGACAGTGGGGCAAATGAGATCAGCAATTCTCCCTGTGAGGAGGGGCTCTCATTAGCTGCTCTCCCCAGAGAGCTAAAGGAGGGAAGCTGCTCAAACGCTCTGTCCCTCTCTGCTCAGGACATTGGGGTTCAGCTTCCTGGGTCAGACGCTGCAGCCTCTGTTGTGATCTGGGAAACCAGGCTTAGTAGCTGCTGCTCCCCCAGTGGGGTTCTGTGCTGGGAAGTGACCTTAATTAAAGCTGCTTCTATGCCTGGCCCAGGGGATGACTTTCTCCAGCTGGTCCTAGCCCCCTAGGGCAGCCCTGGGCCCTGTTAATACTAAATTCTGAGCCAGAGTCTCCAGGTAACTGAAAGACCTCAGGGAAAGTGCTGGGGTCTGGCAAGAAAGTGACTCTGCACAAAAAGCCCCTCCCTATTTCTCCTCCCATTAGCAATTGCCAGTAGAAAACCCAGCCATGGGAGAGCAAAGCCCCCAGGAATGGGACTGTCCCAGCCCAGAGGGGCAGGGAGAGAGGACAGGGGAAGGAGAGACTGAAAGGGGCAGTGGGAGAAATGAGGGGGGAGAGATTTCCAGCTCTCTAGTCCACCCAGACACATGTATTGCTGCATCCCTGGGCAGAACCACTTTCCAGTGAACAAAACAAGGATCAGAGAGAGGAAAAGCCAGTTCCTGACTCCATATTCCCCCTGCTGCGGTGTGGCTGCCGTGGGGTCAGTGTCCGAGGGAATCCCCCACAGTGACTCCTTTGGTTCTGCTCTTTTCTAGCCTTGTGTTCAGAGACTTTGTTAGGGGGTGAGGGCAGTGAGAAGGGAGGTAAAAAATGTGTCTGGGCTTAGCATGGCAGGAGGGGCCAGATCTACATTGTAATAAACAGACTGAGCATTTCCCAGCATGGCAGAATCTAGGGCGTCTGTCTGCAGGGAAATTGCCTGGGGGAATCATGATGTGAAATTAACTAAAACTGGTTCTGAAGCACCCACAACTGCCCTTCTCCCCCAGACAGGCTGCAGAATGGCGTCCATGTTTTGCTCCAGCTCATCCCAGCCTGGCGTGGGACAGGGAAGAGAAATGGCTGCAGTGGAGCCAACTCAGGTAGAGATTATCGGGGGGTTGCTGGAGGGTTCCTGCTGGAGGAGAGGGAGAGCAAATACACCGGAGATGGGAAGGTTTGCACAGTCTGGTCTGGAGGTTGGAGCGTGGCAGGAAATTCACAGGGTGGTGAAAGGAGGAGGCCAGGGTCTGGCAAACCTGCTGGGAGTTATTTATTAAGTGCCCTAGATTCTAGGAACAGACCCAGGAGGTTTGGAGGTGGAAATGCCCTAATTTGTGAAGAGAGAAAATAGCCCACCTACATGGGGCTGGTAAAACTGACCAGACTCCCAGGGCTGGAGCCTGAGCTCACTAACCAGCGGCTGCTGTGAGATATGAAGGGGGCACCCATGAGTCAGGCTTATTGGAGCTGCCTCTCCCTTCATATCCCGCTCCTCACAATGAGGTGATTATTGGGCTTCCTACCAGGGAGCTCTCCCTGGACCCTGCTAGGGGCTCCATCTCCTGTATCAGTCGGTGGCCAGTAGGTGTGTGATGGATCTGCTGGGAGAGACGAGGGGCTCTCTCTTCGTCCCCTCACCCTGGTATTTGCTGGATACGTTGAGCGGGGTCGGGCTGGGACTCTGTTGACTGCGATCCACCCAGAGCTTCCATTTGATTCGCTAATCTCTGCCACAAATAGTGGGGCTGTGAGTGGGGAAAGAGGTCCTGAGTGTTGGACTCTTACTGTTTCAGGGGCCGGTGACCTTCGAGGAGGTGGCTGTGCATTTCACCAGGGAAGAGTGGGCTCTGCTGGATCCCGCTCAGAGAGCCCTCTACTGGGGTGTCATGCAGGAGAACTATGAGACTGTGACCTCGCTGGGTAAGGGTTCCTGTCCCCTCGGTTCTTGGAAGGGGAAATGAAGAGTTAAGGTTCATGCCAGCCCCACAATGCCACCTCTACTCTCTCCTGTTTCAGTATCACCCCAATATGCCAGTGACACACACACACTACCAGAGACCCTCCCCTGCTGCAGAACACTTTGGGAACAGAGCACAGGAGCCGTATCGCACAGTGTCAAATAGCTCCTGTTTGCTCAAGTGAAACTGGGGGTTAGGTCTGGCATAACTGTTCCATACCCCTAATCATTTTTGTTGCCCTTTTCTGAACCTTTAAATTCCAATATATCTTTTTTTGAGATGGGGTGACAACATCTGTATGCAGTATTCAAGATGTGGGTGTATCATGGATTTATTTGCTGTTTTTACAGTTATGATATATGATATATTCTGTCGTATTTATCCCTTTCTTAATTATTTCCAACATTGCTCGCTTTTTTTCACTGCTGCTGCACATTGAGTGGATGTTTTCAGAGAACTATCCACAGTGACTCCAAGATCCATCTCTTGAGTGGAAACAGCTAATTTAGACTTCATATGAGCTTGCGTTGTTCAGTAGCGTGCTGGACAGTGCAAAATGAACATTTCTGGGGGAAAGTTGGGCACTTGAGAATTTGCTGGTTTTCTCCTGAAGTGTAATTCATGAGTGGCTGTCTAGCAGCACTCAATACTGTGTAGCTGGGAGTGAGTTAAATGCTGGAGACTGTGTGTTAATTGGCCAAGAGGGGCTGTTCTCACGGGAAAACAGTGGAAAAGGCACCCCAGGTTGGAGAACTGAGGGGACACAGCTATTTAACAGTCCAGATTGTACTCTGGGTAATGTAACAGACCCTCATTATGACAGAGCCTCTTACAACACAGAGAAAGTAAATCCATGTCCCAGAAATCGAAGACTCCAGACAGAGGGCAAGTGTCCCTGGCTCTGCTTCTTGCTGACAGAGAGGTTCAGAGACAGTGAGAAAGTCCTGGGGAAGCTGGGAACAGGAAGCATGGGCTGGTGGGGTTCAGTGGAGAAAGGGAACAGGAAGGGCAGGGTTATCACTGAATGCAGGATCTCAGCAGTGCTAGATGACAGAATAGCACATAGTGCAGCCCATTGGAAAACATAACCCATGTGGGGGATCAGAAGCACAGTTGGTGACTGGTCGGTGAGTTTAACTTCAGTGTTAACCACCAGTTCTGGGAGCATCTGCTCTCCCTTTTTCAGCCTGCCCTGATCTTGGCATTTTCAGTGAGAACTGCCCCTGGAGCACCAGGTCACACTAAGCACTGAAGTTAAATGAATAGAATTTTTTTTATGACCAAGTCTTATGAAATCAACTGAAGTCCTTTGTTTTCTTTCATCTGAGCAGGGTTTCTAGTTTTCCAACATAATGTGATCTCCCAGCTGGAACAAGGGGAAGAGCCATGGGTCCCAGACCTCCAGGGTTCAGAGGAAAGAGAGATCCTGAGAACTCCCTGCACAGGTGAGGAAACATTTAAACCAACTCAGAATCTGTAAGTGCCTGAAGGAAACATCTGGAATGCCCAACAAAGCCCTTGGGGAGGTCTCTCAGTTCATTATTGTCCCTAGCAGGGGTCATATCCTCTGGGTAAATATTGTTCATGGCTTCCTATAGATCCTAGCAGACACCAGGCAGTAGCTTCCTCCCTTCCCCCTGCGTATTTGGATGGGATGTGAAGGCTGAATTCATCCCCCTCCTCTCTCCTACTTGGGGGAAGAGTTTGGGGGAGTTCAGCTCCTGATTTTTATTTGACCTGTCTTCAGCACTTGTTTGTGTTTGGTCTTCCCCTTTCCATCCCTGTTTGAGGTTTCTGTCTCTATCACAGCAGGTGATGCAATGGCATGTGAGAAAGAGGAGCAGAATTCTCAGCCTGAAAATGTTGAGCCAGTGGGTAAAAACAGAGCATTATCTCAAAGATGGAAAAGGAATGTGTCCAGGGCCTGGTCTACACTAAGAAGGGGGGTCGAACTAGGGTACGCAAATTCAGCTACGTGAATAGCATAGCTGAATTCGAAGTACCCTAGTTCGAACTACTCACCCGTCCAGACGCCGCGGAATCGAATCCGCGACTCCAAGAATCATAGAATCATAGAATTCAAGATTAGAAGGGACCATTATGATCATCTAGTCTGACCTCCTGCAAGATGCAGGCCACCTAAGCCAATCCACCCACTTCTGAACTAATTCTCTCCCTTGACTCTGCTGTTGAATGCTCCAAATCGTGATTTAGAGACTTCAAGTAGCAGATAATCCACCAGCAAGCGACCCCTGCCCCATGCTTCGGAGGAAGGCGAAAAACCTCCAGGGCCACTGCCAATCTACCCTGGAGGAAAATTCCTTCCCGACCCCAAATATGGCGATCAGCTGAACCCCGAGCATGCAGGCAAGACTCTCCAGCCAGACCCTCTGGAAAAGGCTAACCATATCCAAACATTGACCCTTTGTACTAATTACCAGTGTGGCACGTTATTGACCTATTGACTAAACCCGTTATCCTATCATACCATCCCCTCCATAAACTTATCCAGCTTAATCTTAAAGTCATGGAGGTCCTTCGCCCCCACTGTTTCCCTCGGTAGGCTGTTCCAGAATTGCACTCCTCTGATGGTTAGAAACCTTCGTCTAATTTCAAGCCTAAATTTCCTAACTGACAATTTATATCCGTTTGTCCTCGTGTCCACATTAGCACTGAGCTGAAATAATTCCTCTCCTTCCCTGGTATTTATCCCTCTGATATATTTAAAGACTCTGCCGTTTGCAGTGGTGGAGTTCCGGTGTCGACCGGAGCGCGCGGGAAGTTCGAACTATCGCGTTTAGATTAGACGCGATAGTTCGAACTCCGAGAAGTCGAACTCTCCGCGTCGACCCGCGCGGTAAGTGTAGACCTACCCCAGGAGTCCTGAGCAGGGAAATCCACACAGGGGAGAGGCCCTATGAATGCAGTGAGTGTGGGAAAACCTTCTCTTGGCACTCAACCCATGTTAGCCATCAGAGAATCTGCAAGAGAGATCAACATTGTAAAAATCTCTAGGGCTATCAATACTTTCTTTTCTTTAATACTTGTCCTGATTCCCACATAGTAACTTTTAAAGCTCTTTGAACTGTGTGCAGCACCGTTATCCCTCAGCTTGTCCAGATGAGTGGCCCATTTTTGCCTTTTGCAGTTTGTTCTCTTTTGAGATGGACCTATTTGTTCTTTCTATTGTCCCACAAGTAATTTGAGTGTGCCCTTCCTATGAGGAACCAGGGAGCGTCACATTTATACCATTCCTCCTATTGCAAAGTTATTGTTAGAGTCACCAGTGATACAGATTGTATCCTTGCCAGTTGTTCTCACGTCGCTCTGGGTTGTGCTGAAGAGCAGATATATTGGGAATTTTTCAAATTATATGTAAATGAAGAGGAGCAGGGGCAGGAAAAAAGTATAATTTCAACTTCTGTGACACTGGAAGGAGATGGGGTGACTCAAAGATTCCCTCCTTCCCCTTCAATGCAGAACTGTTACCTTTTGCCTGAGCCAGGCAGAGTTTATCTTCGTCACATTCTATCCGTCCACTTCTCAAAGTGTCATGTGATGAAGCATTCTCCGTTGTCTGTGCTTGCAGATGATGTTTTGACTTCTTTAATCCTATATCAGAGTCGCTATGACTGGAGATGAAAGTGTCAAAGTCCTGGGGGGTGGGATTCAAATGGATCCCAAATACAGTGTGATCATTTAGAGTTTAAATTCCAGGTTCCATCTATTGTAAAGCCACTTCTGGCAAGAGGGCTGTTTTTCCCTCATTATGGGGATGCTAGGATAGAAAAAAAATTGTAAATAACATAACTGACTATGGAGACAGGGATGAGTGAAGCAGGTTTGAATGGATCAGAGGAGAATGTGATGGGAGATTCTCTTGTCCCAATTCTGAATAATCAGATGTAACCTGCTCTGGAATTTCACTTGACACTTTCTTTGTAATGTATTCTCTCTCTGTGATCTGGGTTTCTCTCTTTCCTGAAGGCTGTTTGGTCACCCAATTGGATATTAGTTCAGTTTGGTAGGATGCAGCTCAGATTTATTGAAGAATTTAAGACAATGACCCTTTGCTAAAGTCCTCATTTATGATTTCAGCTTTGCTTTTTCCCCATCCCTCCATGATGACATGGAGAAAGCTGAAGTGCAGTTCTATCAACAGGAGAGAACGCTCTAATTTACTGGACAGGCTAACAAAGAAACAGCAGTGATTTAAAATCTCCACTCAGAAATGGTGAACAACAGCAGAACCCCAACTAACTGAAGGAAGTGCATCTGATCACAGTGTATTTCAGTTGTTTAAGGCAATATTGTCTCCAATGATCTGGGAAGAGAATTCCATGGTAAGTGGTTTTGAACTAGGTAAAATGCCCGTGTGTTTGGTTCCTAAAGCATTTGTAACCCAGGCCCTACAGAAGATCTCTCCTAGCTAATTCTATGCTATGGGAAATGCAGCCCCTCATGACACAGATGTTGAGGAAATAGAAGTGGAGTTTTTGTCGAATTTATCCTTTGTAGGTGCTAAAGATGTGTATAAAATGAAACCAGTGTTGAAAATGTAATAGCTTCCGAAAAATAGCCATTTTTGAATAGAATCTCCAGCTCTGGTAACTAACAAAGATTCTGATCCACACCTGTATCCAGTCCCTTCCCTGGATCTGTGCCACCGAATTAAAGAAAAGCTGGGCATGTTTCAGGAAGCCATTCCTCATTAACACTACTGAGATTTTAAGTGGTTTTGTAAAGTATTCTATTTCAGAGAACTGTAACTTTCCAAATCCTTGGTCTTGGATAGGGTAAAGAGCTGAGGTTGAAAGAGTCCACACCCAGTTCTTGGTTTCCACCCCAGTAAAGGAAGCTATGGTGACCCAAGGAAAATTGTTTGTACAATTCCACTTCCTAGTTCAGTGTCACTGATTACACTTTCAAAGTATGCCGGGGTTAGATTGAGAACAGTCATCCTTCACTGTTTGGATGCAAAGAGAGAGTGCTTCAGAGGACAGTCCTTCCCTGTGGATCCCAAACTGGCTTCCTGATTGGATAACAAGGACTTTCAGGCTGTAGAAATGATGGTAACCAATGAGGCAACAAATGTGTCAGCCTCCAATTTCAGACTTCCAGATACACGCATGTTGAGTCCTGAGACTATGGTTTTGTGTCTGATGCTGTGGCTACACAATTAAGCTGATGTTGGCACAGCTGCACCAATGTAGCTGCACTGCTGTAGCACTGCTATAACAGATGCTCTAAGCCCGTGGGAGAGATCTCTCCTGTCTGACTTTATTATTCCAGCTCCCGCAAGCGGCGGTGGCTGTGTTGGCAGGAGAAACTCTCCTGCTGATGTAGCACTATCTACACAGAGGGTTAGGGCTGTGTAACTACGTTGCTCAGCTGTGTGGATTTTTCACACCCCTAAGTAATATAGTTATCCCGATAAATGTCTTTAGTGTAGACCAGAGAGGTTTCTCTTGTGTTTTATGCATCTACATTACTTCTCTACCTTCTCCTACTTCAAAAGATTAAAAAGTGTGAAAAGAGAGGTATTTTTCTCCATGATGCAAACATTCCGACATAGAAGACCCCTTCTACCAACACATATGGCTGAAGATCCTGAGATGTATGAACTCACAGAAGTGGTTGGGACCTACATTGGAAGAAACCACAACTTGAGCCAAGGTTCAGTTGTTGGCAATGGGGATTAAAAGAAAACTAACATATACGACAAGAATT
Organism: Mauremys mutica; assembly: GCF_020497125.1. Lineage (NCBI taxonomy): Eukaryota > Metazoa > Chordata > Testudines > Geoemydidae > Mauremys > Mauremys mutica. The sequence continues at coordinate 32,189 of NW_025423065.1, forward strand.
TGTGATCTTTGAATATGTTGTTGTTACCAATTAAAATGAAATGATAGGTGAAGTTATTGGTTAAAGAGTAAGAGACTGTGTGATAATCTGAATTGTTTTGGAAAACTGAAAGTTGTCTTGGTTTTGTGTTTTGTTAGTCATACAGGAAATGATGGCTAATCTTGAAAAGTTAATTTGATTTAATTTACCCTGGTTCCTCAACTGTTGCTACAGCTCTAGTACCCATCAATCCAAAGACTGAGAGAAATGGAGAGTTCCAACCATTGTCCTTTTAGTATCTTATTGTTCCTCTCTCTGTTTTTTGTGCTGGCCTTTCTCTTCTATCACTTTCTGCCTTTGTTTAGTTGGTAACAGTTGGTTTCCATCACTCACGTTTCTTTGTTTAAATCTCTATCCGTTGTTAAATAAATTTTTTGCTTGTTTGATAACTGTACTCAGGTGCTGTGTGAGATACAGTAGCAATGGTCCACAGTAAAACTAGTAACCTGGGATACTTGGGGAAGAGAGGATCTGGGATTTCACCAGGTATCTGGTGAGCCGGGCTGGATCCCAGAGGGGGACACATTGAAGGAACTCAGGGGTTAAGGTGGCTGCTGTAGCTCAGAGGAGGGTCCTTGAGTTCCAGCAGGCTGGTGAGTTTGGTCACTAACATCCAGCTGCCAAATGCAAAACTCCCTCTTCCTTGTGGCAGGTGGCAACAAGGAGACTCACAACCCTCAGCACCCTGAGAAGGGTCACAAAATGTGTCTCTGTGTTGATCGACCTGTCAAATTCACACAGGGAAAGCTCCCGATAGCACAAAACTCTGCCCTATGAAATCATGGAACATAGACTTTAAGGTCAGAAGGGACCATTATGATCATCTAGTCTGACCTCCTGCACAATGCAGGCCACAGAATCTCACCCATCCACTTCTATAACAAACCCCTAGCCTATGTCTGAGTTATTGAAGTACCCAAATTGCGGTTTGAAGACCTCAAGCTGCAGAGAATCCTCCAGCAAGTGACCCGTGCCCCATGCTGCAGAGGAAGGCGAAAAACCTCCAGGGCCTCTGCCAATCTGCCCTGGAGGAAAATTCTTTCCCGACCCCAAATATGGCGGTCAGTTAAACCCTGAGCATGTGGGCAAGACTCACCCGCCAGCACCCAGGAAAGAATTCTCTGTAGTAACTCAGATCCCAACCCATCTAACATCCCATCACAGACCACTGGGCATACTTATCTGCTGATAATCAAAGATCAATTGCTAAAATGAATTGCCAAAATTAGGCTACCCCATCATACCATCCCCTCCATAAACTTATCAAGCTTAGTCTTAAAGCCAGATATGTCTTTTGCCCCCACTGCTCCCCTTGGAAGGCTGTTCCAGAACTTCACTCCTCTAATGGTTAGAAACCTTCGTCTAATTTCAAGTCTAAACTTCCTAGTGTCCAGTTTATATCCATTTGTTCTTGTGTCCACATTGTTACTAAGCTTGAATAATTCCTGTCCCTCAGGTTTAGACTCATTTATTTATAATATTAAATCTTCAATTCTAGTGTCATAGAATCATTTAATCTCAGGGTTGGAAGGAACCTCAGGAGGTCATCTAGTCCAACCCCCTGCTCAAAGCAGGACCAAACCCAACTAAATCATCCCAGCCAGGGCTTTGTCAAGCCTGACCTTAAAAACCTCTAAGGAAGGAGATTCCACCACCTCCCTAGGTAACCCATTCCAGTGCTTCACCACCCTACTAGTGAAAAAGTTTTTCCTGATATCCAACCTAAACCTCCCCCTCTGCAACTTGAGACCATTATTCCTTGTTCTGTCATCTTCTACCACTGAGAACAGTCTAGATCCATCCTCTTTCAGGTAGTTGAAAGCAGCTATCACATCCCCCCTCATTCTTCTCTTCTGCAGACTAAACAATCCCAGTTCCCTCAGCCTCTCCTCATAAGTCATGTGCTCCAGCCCCCTAATCATTTTTGTTGCCATCCGCTGGACTCTCTCCAATTTATCCACATCCTTCTTGTAGTGTGGGGCCCAAAACTGGACACAGTACTCCAAATGAGGCCTCACCAGTGCTGAGTAGAGGGGAATGATCACATCCCTTGATCTGCTGGAAATCCCCCTACTTATACAACCCAAAATGCCATTAGCCTTCTTGGCAACAAGGGCACACTGTTGACTCATATTCAGCTTTTCGTCCACCGTAACCCCTAGGTCCTTTTCTGCAGAACTGCTGCCCAGCCATTCAGTCCCTAGTCTGTAGCAGTGCATGGGATTCTTCCGTCCTAAGTGCAGCACTCTGCACTTGTCCTTGTTGAACCGCATCATATTTCTTTTGGCCCAATCCTCTAATATGTCTAGGTCCCTCTGTATCCTAGCCCTACCCTCCAGCGTATCAACCACTCCTCCCAGTTTAGTATCATCAGCAAACTTGCTGAGGGTGCAGTCCACACCATCCTCCAGATCGTTAATGAAGATATTGAACAAAACCGGCCCCAGCACCGACCCTTGGGGCACTCCACTTGATACCAGCTGCCAACTAGACATGGAACCATTGATCACTACCCGTTGAGCCCGACCATCTAGCCAGTTTTCTATCCACCTTACCGTCCATTCATCCAGCCCATACTTCTTTAACTTGCTGGCAAGAATACTGTGGGAGACTGTATCAAAAGCTTTGCTAAAGTCCAGAAATAGCACATCCACTGCTTTCCCCTCATCCACAGAGCCAGTTATCTCATCATAGAAGGCAATTAGGTTAGTCAGGCATGACTTGCCCTTGGTGAATCCATGCTGACTGTTCCTGATCACTTTCCCCTCCTTTAAGTGGTTCAGGATTGATTCCTTGAGGACCTGTTCCATGATTTTTCCAGGGACTGAGGTGAGACTGACTGGCCTGTAGTTCCCAGTGTCACAGTCAATACAATTGCTTCAGCCTGATAGTTGTCCAAAGGGAAACTTAACGTCTCTCCAAGGGGAGTGGAGAGAAAACACTTTTCAGAGTCCAAGAACGACAAGGCGGGTGAGGGTAAGAGCTTGCAGAGGACCAACCTCTGTTGGTGAAAGAGACAAGCTGTGGAGCTAACCCAGCACCCTTCTTCAGTTCTGTGTAGCCTGGAAGGTCGTCTCTTCCATAACCAGCAGTTAGAACATAAGAACAGCCACACTGAGTCAGACCAGTTCATCTAGCCCACTATCCCGAAAGTGGCCAATGCCCGGCGCCCCAGAGGACCCCTGGGACCAACATGGATACAACACCACCACAAACAAGGTTAAAAGTCAATGCATGTGGGAGAAGCATCTTGTGTTTCATTCCTTATGTCCAAGTCCCATCATGTGGCCATTTCCTTTTCTTCCTTTCTGTTAAAAGCTTTGGTGTTTTGCACAGAAACATTATTTCCCCAGGAGAGACCCAGGAGTGGGGGCTGCATTCCAGTACCAAACAGTCACTGGAAGGGGGCAGACAAAGGCCTTTAGGACGAGGCGTCCGTCACTGTCAAAAAATCATCTCCCTCCTGCAGGTCACTGGCAGCCTGAATTTGTTCCTTATCCTCCCAGAGTCTGGGGGCTGGAATCAGCACTACCCAGCCCCTCCGTATGTAGCAGGAACAAACACAAACCTGGTCTTTAAAACAAGCTGTCCCCTTCCTTCTCAGGGAAGATTTTTCTGTGATTGAAGTTGAGCTTCAGTTCCCCTCTCCTAGGGGTGGGGTGGGTGTGCGGCCAGCTCCCAGTGAGATCTGTTTTCACCTTTGTTCCCTTTCAGTCACTCTGGGATCCTAACTCTGCTCTCAGCTGTCAGGCAGCTTCCAGCCCATCCACCCTACTCGCTAACTCTGTGGGCATGTCTCACTCCCTCTGCCAGCACAGAGAGCCTGCAGGAAAGCTACTCTTGCCAGCTGCATTGGTGGTATAGTGGTGTGTGTAGGTGCTTTGCAAGCAGTTGATCTGGGTTTGATTCCCAGCCAATGCAATAATGGCTTTTCTCTTTTGTTGTTTCCTCATCTGGAAGTGGTTTAATTTCAGTCACATTGTGTTACAATCACATTATCTATAGAATGAGACAATAAATGTGTCGAAATCCAGCAGGTCATACAGGATGGAGGCACACAAGGGGCTGGAATGTGTCATCTGAGAAAGACAGAACCCTTGGAAACCTGCATCTCCCATCCCCTGGCCTTGCGTGTTACGATTCCAGCTGCGTGAGCTGTTTGTAGGATGTTCTGGCATGATGGGGAAATGAAGTATTGAGTCAGTTTTTGCTCCTGCAGATTCCTTTGCTGTTACAATTATAATGACATGAACAAAAAGGAGGCAAAATAAACATAACCCCCAAGTTGCAATACAGGTGGGGAAGGGGAAGATCATGGTTAAGCCAAACACGTCAAAATAAAAATTAATACAAAAAAGGGGAGGGGGGAAGAGATCAGGTATGTGGAGATCCCCTTGATATTTCAACGCACATTGTTAGAATCAAAGTTCAGACTTGACACTGGAAAACCTGCAACTACCTGTCTCTCTGAACACCTGTGATGAGCAAGATTGAGCTGGGACACCTGTTCTGCTTCATTTATTGTCTCTCTGTTCTCTCCATCTTCTCCCCCCAATTCCTCATCTCCAATGTCTCTGCCTTTCTCCTCTTGCTCCCTCTCCCCTGCCCTTTCCAGGAACTCACAGTCTACAGCATTTAGGACAAGCCAGAGCTCCCATGTTCTGCACATGAGCCTGTGTCAGAGGACGTGGGACCCAGGTCAGAACCAGTCACCAGAACAATATGACCCTTTATGGGGGACTTCTCTGCCTACTCTGCAATTTACACCCCCCCCCACTGAAGGGGGTGGGGTACAGCTCTGACTGAGAGGCCCCACAGGAGAAATTTCCGCCCAAAGACAAATTTGCGTGAAATGTTGAGAAGTGAAGAGCCCCCTTCCCCTCCCCCCAAATCCCCAGAACTCTAGTGTCACCCCCATGGCACCAGCACAGGGAACCCAGTGAGATGGGGTTACAGAATACAAGGGGGAGGCAGCAGGGACAGAGGTGACAGGGAATCTCTCTCTTTCCTTCTCTCTTCACTTTCTGTTCTTCTCTTTCCTTCCAGGAACTGCAGTCACAGCAGGGAGGGGTTTGTCTCTTTATCAGGGATCCCTCTGTGTCACGGAGGCTGCACAAGTCATAGATTCTGTGACTTCTGCAGTGGCCACTGCGGCTGACTCCGTGGCTGCCCCAGCAGCTGGCCTGGGGGCAGCTTGAGCAGTGGTTCCAAGGGTGGCAGGAGCAGCCACAGCTCAGTGGCTCCTGGCACCTGTCCCAAGGTGGCCGGAGCAGGGTTGGCCTCTGGGGATCCCCTCACCTGGCAGCATCTGGAGTGGCCAGGGGCGGCTCTAGGAATTTGGCTCCCCCAAGCATGTGCCTGCGGAGGGTCCGCTGGTCCCGCGGCTCCGGTGGACCTCCCACAGGCATGACTGTGGAAGGTCCACCGGAGTTGCCTGCCGCTCTCCCGGCAAAATGCCGCCCCACGCGCGCACGCTTGGTGCGCTGGGGTATGGAGCCGGCCCTGGGAGTGGCAGTGGGTCCCCAGGGCTTCTCCCCCAGCACATGGTGCCACGGGTCCCCAGGACTCCCTGCGCCCACAGCTGGTGCCACGGACCCCCTGGGCCTCCCTCCCCAAGATTCAATGAGGGGTATTTATGGTATAAGTCATGGCCGGGTCATGGGCAATGAGTGTTTGGTTTTTGCCTGTGATCTGTCCATGACATTTACTAAAAATACCTGGGATTAAATCTTCGCCTTCCTCATTCTCGATCAAATAAATCGAAACGCCTCCACCTGCAAGTGGATTTAGCCCAGGACCCTCAGAGTCAGCAGCTGTTACGCCCCCACTGAGCTCTCTGGTCAGGTGTCCTAGCGCTGGAAGCCTCCTGTTTAGATCCTAAAATAGCGTTTTTGCACCAGGGGGGCTGAAATTTTGGACTGGACATTATAGCTCCACTGTTATTTTACTGAATTGCTTCAAAACAGCAAGTCAAGAAAGTCTCCTAAGTGCCAGGCTCTCTGCCCTGGAAACAGCTGCCCCTGCTCTGCAGGAGTCTGTGCGCTCCACACAGCAACGTACACACCTGCTCCGCACTGAAGGAGGGGTCAGACAGTGACAGGGTTGGTAACACAAATACTTCAGACTAGTAACTCCAGGTCCCTTCCTTTCTTTAACCCAGGATGTGCCAGTCACCTGGTAACCATGGTGTTATCTTCACCTTAAAATACCGCTCAGGACATTTTCAGTGAGCCCTCCACCCCCTGCCCTGCCTGCAGCCAGCCCCTGCCTCCAGCCAGCCCCGCACCCTCTGCCCTGCCAGCCAGCCCGTCTGCAGCCAGCCCTGCACCCCATGCCCTGCCCGTAGCCAGCCCCTGTCTGCAGCCAGCCCTGCACCCTCTGCCCTGCCCCCACCAGCTGCATCCTCCCTGCCCTGCCTGCAGCCAGCCCCACACCCCCTGCCCTGCCCGCAGCCAGCCCCACACCCCCTGCCCTGCCCGCAGCCAGCCCCGCACCCCCTGCCCTGCCTGCAGCCAGCCCCACACCCCCTGCCCACAGCCAGCCCCTGCCACACCCCCTGCCCTGTCTCCAGCTAACTCCTGCCGCACCCCCTGTGGCCCCACCCAAAGCCAGCCAGCCCCCACACACCCCCAGCCGTGCACACCCTGCCCTGTCTCCAGCTAACTCCTGCCGCACCCCCCCTGCCTGCAGCCAGCCAGCCTGCCCCACACACCCCTGTCTCCAGCCAGCCCCGCACCCCTTGCCCTGCCTGCAGCCAGACCCTACCTCCAATCAGCCTCTGCCCTGCCTCCAGCCAGCCCCATGGCCACTGGTGCCCTGCAGTTCCCAGGGCAGTAACCCTGCACACCTGCTTCAATGAGGGGGGCAGGGAGCAGCTGGGACCCACACATGTGCACACCCGAGAGTGACCAGACAGCAAGTGTGAAAAATCAGGACAGGGAGTGGGGGGTAATAGGATCCTAGATAAGAAAAAGACCCCAAAATTGGGACTGTCCCTATACAATTGGGACATCTGGTCACCCTAGCACACCCCCAGGACTCCTGGGTTCCATTGCTGCATTTCCTATCGGTTCCACTGCTGGTTGTTTTCCTTTTCCTGGGGGACTCTGGGCAAGTTGCTCCCCCCTCTAGGGCTCCATCCCCAGCAGGCAAATGGGGATTTCGTACCTTCCCGCTATTGGAAAGTGCTGGGAGAATCCCCCAGCCAAAGCTGCTCTGACAGCGCTAAGCAGCATCTGACCATTCAAGGTCGGAGCGCGCTGCCCAGGAGGAGGAGTGTCTGGCTCTGGGGTTTCACTTCAGCCCAGTCTAGAGAGAGGGGCCCAGCCATGGGGTTTGGCTCAAGAAGACCAAGTCTCCAATTTGTTAAGGGCATTTTGAATTCCAGTCCTGTGCTCCAAAGTGCTTGGTGTCAGTTGCACGTTTTAGAATGATACTCTCCACTCCAAAAAAAACAGGAGTACTTGTGGCACCTTAAAGACTAACAAATTTATTGTAGCATGGGGTGCAGGGCTCACGAAAGCTCATGCTACAATAAATTTGTTAGTCTTTAAGGTGCCACAAGTACTCCTGTTTTTTTTGCGGATACAGACTAACACGGCTGCTACTCTGAAAACTCTCCACTCCATTTTCCAAATCATCATTCATATTGTTTACCCACATCCACTAGGCCTGGAACCCTGCCAAAGAAGGAAAGAGGCTGGGTTTGGGATGATTTGTTCTTGACAAATCCATGATCCCTCGTGCTAAGAACCAAATTATCCTGTAGGTGCTGCTGACAAACTGAGTGTTTAAGAATATATTCCAGTATCTCTCCAGCTATGGAAGTGAGGCTGGCTAGTCTGTAAGTCCCAGGGGTCTCTTTGTTCCCCTTTGAAAGATAGGTCCTGTCTTGTTCATGGATGGGAAGATGTTCTTTTTCAGGGATCTCAGACAAGAACTGGGGCACAACACATGGTTTGTTAAGGCCACAAAAATGGAGGCAGGAACCTCTTCTCTCCTGCTGGCAAAGAACCCCAGGTACCTAAAAGACAGGGACTCACATCCCTGAATGGGCTTTAAAAAAAAAGCAGTGGTTAAAAAGTTTGGCCCCAACCATTTCTTGTTTCCATAGACTAGACATTTTAGCAAACTTTAGAATTCCTTGGTGCAAACACCAAGAAACTCCCCTTTCTCCTTCACAGAGGGTTTAACGCCCCTTCTTTCACTCAGGCTCACGACTGCCCAGAGCTTGAGAATTGTCCCTGTTCCCATTGGACAGATGGGGAGGAGCCTGAGGCACAGAGAAGGGAAGTGACCTACCCAAGGGCCAGCAAGGCAGTGGCAGAGCCAGAAAGAGAAGCCACCAGTCCTTACTCCTGTTCTAACAAACAGCAAACCCCCAGAGGCAGGGATGGAGCCCAGGAATCGAGATGGTGGGGAAATTTCATTGAAACCGTTTGTCAGAAAATACCATTCAGACTAAACCAGTTTGTTTCTCGAAATCATAACAAGTGGGATGAAAGTTCTTTGCAAAAATATTTTGTTGCAAAACAAAAGCATCTCCTGTTTGTCACAGTGCGTTAAATTGTCTCATCACACACAAAGAGGAGACACTTCGATCTCAAACATTAGATAAGATGCTTCAGTCTGAGCTAAGTCGTTGCTGCTCTTAACAATTTCAAAATTAAAAAAACCAAATCAAATAGAGTATTTCAGCTATTCTATTATGTCATAATCTGCTCTGAGTAAATGTGATAGGACACCTCATATTATGCACTACTCCTAGTGACACTCTCCAATGGATCCCCATCCTCCACCCACCGTGAGGTAGGTAGGAGCGGATCATTATTATCCCTCCTTGAAAGAGGGAGAAGCTACATGTGAGAAAGAAGAATTGACTTGTCTGAGGTCACACAGCCAGTCAGTGGCAGAGTTGGGAATAGGACCCAAGAGCTCTGATTTTCAAACTAACCATCGGATCTTGAATTTCAGACATTGAATGACCTGAATAAAGTGCTCTCAGATGAGCTCCAGACCAACAACAGTGCACAGGAATTATTCAGCAAGTATTTGAGGAGAACTGCAATGTTAGAGAGAATCATGAACTGCTCAGAGACCATTAATATAGAGAAGCAGCAAAATTCATCAAACATAGAACTGGTTCTGACTTATTTCCTTGGTCTTAAAAGAGACCAACAAGGACCTGAGTCTCCTCCCTGTCAATAACCCCCTGCTCAGCCAATCAGGGTAGAGACTGAGGAAGGGAGGCTGAGGGTTCTCACCAGAGAGCCCAAAGGATGGCCCAGGTCACTGGTGGGGATCAAATAAAATTCGGCCTCCTTAAGCTCGTGTTTTCCATGCCTAGAATTCAACTGTCACCAGATGGATCAGACTGAACAGGTTTCAAACCTCCAGGAGGCTCTTACCTTTTAAACAGGGACAGCTGTTTTCTAGTAAAATCCCTAAAAGGGAAGGAGAAAACTCGAAAGAGGTTCCTCGTGGCGCTCACGTCCGTGAACCCGAATACTCTCTCAGTCCTCAAAGAGAGACCTGGAGAAGGAGACTTGCTGAAGCAAAGCCACAGGGGTCTCTGAGGTTTCCCTGGCCCCTCGCCCCTGTTCTGCCTGGCTGATGTCAGCATCTCTCTGTGAGGTCACCACCTCCCCACCACCTTGGACCAATAGTCTGAGGTCCTGCAAAAGACCTTTGTGATGTCACTGCCACACCCCTCCCTTGCTGTGCCAATGTCCTGCCCCTGGCCAGGCACTTTGGAGGTTTGAGCTACTCCAGGTGGATCACCCCACTCAAGGAGCGTTCGTTCTAGGCAGAACTGACACCAACTTGTCTGGCTGGGGTGTTCCCTGGAAGCAGAGCACAAGTTTGAAATATGGGCAGCATAGAGCCAATATTCATAACGTCAACTACAAAAATGATACACATCTAGAGATAGCATCATTATAATCAGCCAATCAGAACCTCTCCATAGACCCCTTACAGGACAACCTTTCGACAATATTGGCTGCAAATATAGAACCGTGGTCGCAGCAGTGATCTATACAGTTACAGATTATGTCAATAACATTACAAGAAGTGACACGGCATCAGTGAGACTGATACTGGAATACTGCCTCCAGTTTTGGTGTCCTCATGTGAAAAAGATGTTGTGAAATTGGAGCTGGGGCAGCAAAAAGCCACCAAATGTTCTGAAGGCTGAAGAAAAATGCCTTCCAGGGAGCTATTGAAAGAGCTCAACCTGTTTAGATTATCAAAAGAAGATTGAAAGGTGTCTTCACTGAAGTGTTGAAGTGCCTTAATGGAGAGAAAAGATTGGGTATTAAAGGGCTCTTGAATCGAGCAGAGAAAGGCATAACAAGACCCAATGGCTGGAAGATGAAAAGAGACAAATTCATATTACAACAAAGGCACAAATATTCACCAGCGAGGATGATTCACCACAGGAGCAAGCTACCAAGGAAAGTGGTGGATTCTCCATCTCTTGATGTCATTTAATGAAGACTAGATGCCTTTCTGGAATGTGTTTACCCCAAAAGTAGCTCTTGTGTCATACAGGAGGCCTGTGATATGCAGGGGGTCAGATTAGATGGTCTAATGGTCTCTTCTGGCCATGAAGTCAACTAATTTCTGAAAAACTGAGTGTAGCATTGGGAGCAGCGTCTGATGTTTCCCTGTCTAGCCGGCTTGGTGCCTAGAACGAACGCTCCTTGAGTGGGGTGATCCCCAAGGAGTAGCTCAAACCTGCAAAGTGCCTGGCCAGGGGCAGGACATTAGCCCAGCAAGGGAGGGGTGTGGCAGTGACATCACAAAGGCCTTTGGCAGGACCTCAGCCTATTGGTCCAAGGTGGTGGGGAGGTGGTGACCTCACAGAGAGATGCTGACATCAGCCAGGCAGAACAGGGGCGAGGGGCCAGGGAAACCTCAGCGACCCCTGTGGCTTTGCTTCAGCAAGTCTCCTTCTCCAGGTCTCTCTCTGAGGACTGAGAGAGTATTCGGGTTCACGGACGTGAGCGCCAGGAGGAACCTCTTTTGAGTTTTCTCCTTCCCTTCTAGTGATTTTACTGGAAAACAGCCGTCCCTGTTTAGAAGGTAAGAGCCTCCTGGAGGTTTGAAACCTGTTCAGTCTGATCCAACTGGTGAGAGTTGAATTCTAGGCATGGAAAACACGAGCTTAAGGAGGCAAAATTTTATTCTGCACCTGGGATTCTGTCCCTTAGAATCACTGGGGTCATTGGGGTTTGTCCTTTTTGTTTCCCCTTTTCCTCCCTCCCTCCCTCCCTCCCTCCCTCCCTCCTTTCTCTTCGTCTCTTGCTTCTTTTGTCCTTTTTCCTGTTCCCCTCCCAACACCAGAAGGAGTGTGTGTGTGTGTGTGTGTGTTTTGCGGGGGAGTGCTCTGCAGCTCCCACTGTGGGAGGTCCACACAAAAATGTGGGGCTGAAATAGAGCTCGGGCAGTGATCCCCACCAGTGACCTGGGCCATCCTTTGGGCTCTCTGGTGAGAACCCTCAGCCTCCCGTCCTCAGTCTCTACCCTGATTGGCTGAGCAGGGGGTTATTGACAGGGAGGAGACTCAGATCCTTGTTGTTCTCTTTTAAGACCAAGGAAATAAGTCAGAACCAGTTCTATGTTTGATGGATTTTGCTGCTTCTCTGCATTAATTGTCTCTGAGCAGCTCATGATTCTCTCTAACATTGCAGTTCTCCTCAAATACTTGCTGAATAATTCCTGTGCACTGTTGGTCTGGAGCTCATCTGAGAGCACTTTACTCAGGTCATTCAATGTCTGAAATTCAAGATCCGATGGATAGTTTGAAAATCAGGGCTCTTGGGTCCTATTCCCAACTCTGCCACTGACTGGCTGTGTGACCTCAGACAAGTCAATTCTTCTTTCTCACATGTAGCTTCTCCCTCTTTCAAGTAGGGATAATAATGATCCGCTCATACCTAGCTCACGGTGGGTGGTGGCAGGGCTGGCTCTAGGTTTTTTGCCACCCAAAGGAAAAAAAATTTAGCTGCTCCCACCCACACCCTCCTGCTGCCCAACCCCTGGGCTCCCCCCGCATTTGAACCCTCTGCTGTCCCCGCTCTGGGCCTCCCCCCACCCACAGCCCCCTGCTGCCCCAGTCCTGGGCTCTCCCCCCCCCCCACACACCCCTGCCACCCTAGCCCTGGGCTCTGCCCCCCTGACCTGCACCCTCCTGCCGTAGGCTCTCCCCCACACACACCCCACGTTGCACCAGCTCTGTGCTTCCCCCTCCCCACCAGTGCTCCCCCACCCACACACCCTCTGCTGCCCCAGCCCTGGGCTCCCCCTCCCCCACCTGTACCCTATGGGGGGCGCAATTTTATATTTTTGCCTTGGGTGCAAAAATAGTGAGTTACGGCTCTGGGACCCCATATTGCGCTAGGTGCTGTACAATCCCTGGCCAACACTGGGACACCCAGGGGGTTCCCCTCAATTTTCCTGAGCCTCTGCTGCCCAACTTCTTCTGAGTCCATCTGGATCACCACCCCCCCGCCGCAAAAACCCACCTTTCCAAACAGTCCTCCTTTCCCTGCCCCCTAATTCCGCTTTCACACCCTGGGCCCATCTCCTCTGTTTGTTCTCCCCGGGTGATCAGAGATGGAGGCAACTTCAGCCACTGGAGCCAGCCCCAGCGAGCGCTGCAGCCCGCCCAGGGGGTGTTTGCAGACACAGGAAGGGAGCAGCTGGGAGCGGCGGGTTCTGGGAAGAAGGAGACAGGAGAACAAATCGCAGAGACCTAACGTGGGGCAGCTCCAGGGGGCGGGGCTCTGGCACAGCCCAGGGGCGGGGCAGCTCTTGGGAGCGGGGCAGCTCTTGGGGGCGGGGCTCTGGCACAGGCCGGGGGCGGGGTAGCTCCAGAGGGTGGGGCTCTGGCACAGCCCAGGGGCGGGCAGCTCATGGGGCGGGGCTCTGGCACAGCCCGGGGGCGGGCAGCTCATGGGGCAGGGCTCTGGCACAGCCCGGGGGTGGGGGAGCTCCTGGGGGCGGGGCTCTGGCACAGGCCGGGGGCGGGGCAGCTCCTGGGGGCGGGGCTCTGGCACATTGTGACGCGGAGCCCGGGCTCAGCAGCTGCTCCCTGTTGGCCACGTGCTGCCAGCAGCGCTGGAGCCGCCCGGGCCGGAGCGGAGCCGCTGTTCTCAGCTGCCGCAGGAGCTGCCCCCGGCCCCGCTGGGCTCCAGGTGGGGACAGAGCCTGGGGCCCGGGGCTCCCCTGGGTGCGGCTGGCGGGGCGGGAGGGGAGGGGAGAGGCCGGAGCTGCAGGCGGGGAAGGGCGGGGGGGGGCAGGCGGGGGGTTGATCGGTCTCTGGGCACCAGGGGAGCCCCGGGGCAGAGTGTGTGTGTGAGTGTCCCGGGCCCAGGCGTGCGCATGGGGGGAGCCCCGGCACCCCAATGCCCTGAGCCCCGGCTGGGGAGGCTGCTCCCCCCCTCCCGTGGGGGCTCTGGGGGGGGGAGGAGGCTGCGGCGGCTGCAGGCGGGTGCTCGGCCCCCCCCCGGGACTGACCCGGTGCCGGCAGCTTGTGGTGCCTCCTCCGTGGAGCTTTTCCCCGGGGGCGGCCTGGGCGCAGCTGCGATCAGCTGTTTGCTGGGTGGGCTCCGCTCCGCTGCTTCCCCCCCCCGCTCCTGTGGGGCTGAGTGAGCCCCCCCAACAGCCCCAGGGGTCAGTGGGGGGGCGGGGCCAGCAGCAGCAGAGCCCCCCCCCGCTCCCCTGGGGCTGCCCCGCCCCGCTCGGGCTGGGGGCTCTGCCAGGGCCCCCGCGTGAATCGCTGCTCCCTGCCCGCCGGGCTCGGCTCCGGCCACAGCAGCGGCGGGTGCCCCGGGGAGCCCAGCTGGGCTGGGGCTGGGGGAGGTTGGGGGGAGGAGAAGCTCCAGATACCGGCGGGGGAGGGGGAGAGGAGCCCAGACCCCAGCAGGAGCTGCACTGGGTGGGGGTGGGATGGAGCGGGAGAGGAGCCACCCTGGGGCAGGGAGGAGAACCCCGGACCCTGGCAGAAGATGTGGGGCTGAAGTCCCCGGCTCGGGAGCCCCAGCCACCTTAGTGGCAGAAGTTGCAGGGCCGAAGCCCTGACCCCCCCTCTGTGTGGAGCTGGCCTGAGCCCCTCTCGCTCCCATCCCCCCTGTGGAGCTGGCTCTCACTCTCTGGCTGTGGAGAAATTCAGCCCAAATCTCCCCATGTTGGTATCTCCATTTCCCCCCATCACCCAGCCATGAATGGATTTAGCCCAGGAGGCAGGGTCAGTGTTTGCCCCATTGAGCAGGCGGGATCTAGGGCACAACGAGGTGAAGTGACTTTCCCAAGGCTGAGCAGGGAGTCTGTGGCAGAGCAGAGACTCAACCCCAGAACACCTGAGCCTGAGACCTGTGCCTTAACCACTAGGCCACCTTCCCCCCGAAGGAGAGGGAACCTCCTCCGCCACTTTGAGTGTGTGGGTGGGAGCAGCCACTAGACAGAGCTGCCAGGAGGTGGGGAGGGAGGTTGGATAGTTGGGGGGGTGATTAGGGGGTGGGAGGGTCCCAGGAGGGGGCGGTCAGGGGACAAGGAGCAGGGGGGGTTGGAGGTTCTGAGGGGGGCAGCCAGGGGGCAGGAAGGGGGAGGCAGTGGATGGGGTGGGGCTAGGGCGGGGCTCCCTGGGTGCGCACCCTAATGAAATGTGCTGCACACGCCTATGGTCACAGGGGTGAGCTACTCGCATCCTTTTCCTGTTTGTGCCATTTCTTTCCATCTCAAAACCTGAGAACAATTCTCTCTGATTCTTCCCCTTCTCTCTCCCCTCCCCACATGTGGCTAGAAAACCCAAGGAGATTCCCTCGTTTTCTCTAAAATTATTGACTCTCTAGTATCTTATTTTCCCTATTTTGTCCATAATTCTTCAATTCTCCTCAGCTTTGGGATGTGAACCCAGCCCGTTTATCTGCAGCAATTTGCCCTTGGGTAGGTGGGAATTTGCTGTCCCGTGTCATTCCCTGTGATGTTATTGATATAAACTGGGACCTATAGAACATGATTGCAACCAAGGTCTTATGTAAAGGGGGTCATATAAGGTGTCCAACACCAGGTTATGGGTTGCTGGTTATAATTATGGGGTCTATATGTATGTATCATTTTGTAGTTGAAGTTATGAGTATTGGCTCTATACTGTCTGTATTTCGAACTTATGCTGTGCTTCTGGGAGACATCCCAGACAAGTTGGTGTTAGCTCTGCCTAGCATGTTTGATGACCCATTAAGGACCATCAGCTATTCAACTGACCCATTGAGAGAAGGCAGATACGCCTTGTAACTCAGCAAAGTATGCAGGGACTTGCCCATGTGACTCCAGACTCCATTTTGCTGTAATTTTCCACAGTAAGAACAAAGAGGTTCTTACACCTCGAAAAGCCTATAAAAGGCTGATGCCTCATCTCCATCTTGTTTTCAATCCTGCTTCTTACCTCTGGAGGAACTTTGCTACAAACTGAAGCTCTGAACAAAGGACTGACTGACCCATCCCAGCGGGGGATGTACTCCAGAGACTTGTTTTGACCCTGCAGTTTACTCCATCACTGCTACAAGCCTGAATGAAGAACTTTGCCATTACTGCATGTAATTGATTCCATTTAACCAATTCTAGCTCTCAGCTCTCTCTTTTTCCTTTTATGAATAAACCTTTAGATTTTAGATTCTAAAGGATTGGCAACAGCATGATTTGTGGGTAAGATCTGATTTGTATATTGACCTGGGTCTGGGGCTTGATTCCTTGGGATCGAGAGAACCGTTTTCTTTTATTGGGGTGTTGGTTTTCATAACCATTCATCCCCAGGACGAGTGGCCCTGGTGGTGATACTGGCAGACTGGAGTGTCTAAGTTTCAGAGTAGGTGTATTCTATTTGCTACCCAAGATCCATAAACCTGGAAATCCTGGACACCCCATCATCTCAAACATTGGCACCTTAACAGCAGGATTGTCTGGCTATGTGGACTCTCTCCTCAGGCCCTATGCTATCAGCACTCCCAGCTATCTTCGAGACACCACTGACTTCCTGAAGAAACTATAATCCCTTGGTGATCTTCCAGAAAGCACCATTCTGGCCACTATGGATGTGGAAGCCCTCTACACCAACATTCCACACAAAGATGGACTACAGGCCATCAGGAACAGTATCTCCGATAATATCACGGTAAACCTGGTGGCTGAACTTTGTGACTTTGTCCTCACCCATAACTATTTCACATTTGGGGACAATGTTTACCTTCAAGTCAGTGGCACTGCTATGGGTACCCGCATGGCCCCACAGTATGCCAACATCTTTATGGCTGACTTAGAACAGCGCTTCCTTAGCTCTCCCTAACGCCCCTACTCTACTTGCGCTACACTGCTGACATCTTCATCATCTGGACTCATGGAAAAGAAGCCCTCGAGGAATTCCACCGTGATTTTAACAATTTCCATCCCACCATCAACTTCAGCCTAGACCAATCCACACAAGCAGTCCATTTCCTAGACACTACTGTGCTAATAAGCGATGGTCACATAAACACCACCCTATACCGGAAACCCGCTGACCGCTATACTTACCTACATGTCTCCAGCTTCCATCCCGGACACACCACACGATCCATTGTCTACAGCCAAGCTCTAAGATACAACCGTATTTGCTCCAATCCCTCAGACAGAGATAAACACCTACAAGATCTCTATCAAGCATTCTTAAAACTACAATACCCACCTGCTGAAGTGAAGAAGCAGATTGACAGAGCCAGAAGAGTACCCAGAAGCCACCTACTACAGGACAGGCCTAACAAAGAAAATAACAGAACGCCACTAGCCATCACCTACAGCCCCCAACTAAAACCTCTCCAGCGCATCATCAAAGATCTACAACCTATCCTTAAAGATGATCCCTCACTCTCACAGATCTTGGGAGACAGGCCAGTCCTTGCTTACAGACAGCCTCCCAACCTGAAGCAAATACTCACCAGCAACCGCACACCATACAACATAAACACTAACCCAGGAACCTGTCCTTGCAACAAAGCCCGATGCCAGCTCTGTCCACATCTATTCAAGTGACACCATCATAGGACCTAATCACATCAGACACGCCATCAGGGGCTCGTTCACCTGCACATCTACCAACGTGATATATGCCATCATGTGCCAGCAATGCCCCTCTGCCATGTACATTGGCCAAACCAGACAGTCTCTACGCAAAAGAATAAATGGACACAAATCTGGCATCAGGAATCATAACATTCAAAAACCATTGGGAGAACACTTCAACCTCTCTAACCACTCAGTGACAGACTTGAAGGTGGCAATTTTGCAACAAAAAAACTTCAAAAACAGACTCCAAAGAGAAACTGCTGAACTGGAATTAATATGCAAATTAGATACAATTAACTCTGGCCTAAACAGAGACTGGGAATGGTTGGGTCATTACACTAATTGAATCTATTTCCCTATGTTAAGTTCTCCTCACACCTCCTATGGATCATCTTAATTACCACTTCAAAAAAATTTTCCTCCTGCTGATGATAGCTCATCTCAATTGATTAGACTTTTCCTGTTGGTATGCATACTTCCACCTTTTCATGTTCTCTGTATGTATAAATATCTCCTGTCTGTGTGTTCCATTCTATGCATCCGAAGAAATGAGCTGTAGCTCACGCTAAAATAAATTTGTTAGTCTCTAAGGTGCCACAAGTACTCCTGTTCTTTTTGTGGAGTGTCTAAGGAAATTGCTTGTGTGACTTGTGGTTAGCCAGTGGTGTGAAACCAAACTCCTCTTTGGCTGGCTGGTTTGGTTTGCCTTACAGGTGGAAAAACCCCAGCCTAAGGCTGTAACTGCCCTGTTTAAGCAATTGGTCCTGAACTGGCACTCTCAGTTGGGTCCCGCCAGGACCGTATCGTCACACCCAACAAGCTACACTGAGGCAAAAACTACCTGTGCCTTCCATCCACTAGGGCTGTACATGGCGTTAGCTGCTCAAGTTAGTGATCTTGGGGTAAAAAGGAAATTTTTAGTTGTAGAGCAGATGTAGCCCAGGTGCAGTGGTTGGCATTGGCTTACCCCTTGACCTGACCTAAACTCCATCACTGTTCCTAGTCTAAACAAACCCTGAGCATCACGGTTATACTGTTCCCCCATTTCACAGCAATTGTTAGTCATCAAGTTCCCCCTTCAGAAACCAATTGTTTCATTCCCAGTTGCTCTGATGTTGCTTCAGGTTGTGCTGGGGAGCAGATATTTTTGCTACCATTTTCCTCACTTAAATATATTGAACTATAACAAAGTGCAGGAACAGCATAGGGATAGGGGAAAATGTCATTTCTCCTCTATAACAGCAGAAGAACATAGGGAATCCCTCTGATTGAAGATATGGAATGAAGATATGGGGATAGACATTACGGTATCTGAGGTAGAAGCCAAACTTGAACAGCTTAACGGAAGTAAATCAGGGGGCCCGGATAATCTTCATCCTAGAATATTAAGGGAATTGGCGAGTGAAATTGCAAGCCCGTTAGCGATGATTTTTAATAAATCTCTAAACTCGGGGGTTGTACCGTTTGACTGGAGATTAGCTAATATAGTTCCTATATTCAAGAAGGGGAAAAAAAGTGACCCGGGTAACTACAGGCCTGTTAGTTTAACATCTGTAGTATGCAAAGTCATGGAAAAAATTTTAAAGGAGAGAGTAGTTACGGACCTTGAGGCCGATGGCAACTGGGACAAATTACAGCATGGTTTTACGAAAGGTAGATCGTGCCAAACCAACCTGATCTCCTTCTTTGAGAAAGTAACAGATTTTTTAGACAAGGGAAATGCGGTGGATCTAATATATCTTGATTTCAGTAAGGCGTTTGATACGGTACCGCATGAGGAATTACTGGTTAAATTGGAAAAGATGGGGATCGAAATGAAAATCCAGAGGTGGATAAGGAGCTGGTTAAAGGGGAGACTGCAGAGGGTCGTATTGAAGGGTGATCTGTCGGGTTGGAGGGGGGTTACCAGTGGAGTTCCTCAAGGTTCGGTTTTGGGTCCGATTTTATTTAATCTATTTATCGCTGACCTCGGAACCAAAAGTAGGAGTGGGCTGATAAAGTTTGCGGATGACACCAAGTTGGGAGGTATTGCCAATTCGGAAAAGGATCGGGATATCCTCCAGGGAGATTTGGATGAAGTTGTAAACTGGAGTATTAGTAACAGGATGAAATTCAATAATGAGAAGTGTAAGGTTATGCATTTAGGGATGACTAACAAGAATTTTAGTTATAAGCTGGGGACGCACCAGTTGGAAGTAATGGAGGAGGAGAAGGACCTAGGAGTCCTGGTTGATCGTACGATGACTATGAGTAGGCAATGTGATGTGGCCGTTAAAAAAGCTAATGCGGTCTTGGGATGTATTAGGCGAGGTATTTCTAGTAGAGATAAGGAGGTGCTAGTCCCGTTATATAAGGCGTTGGTGAGACCTCATTTGGAGTATTGTGTGCAGTTTTGGTCTCCCATGTTTAAGAAGGATGAATTCAAACTGGAACGGGTACAAAGAAGGGCCACTAGAATGATCCGAGGAATGGAAAGCCTGTCGTATGAAAGGAGACTTGAGGAGCTCGGTTTGTTTTCCTTAACCAAAAGAAGGATAAGATGAGATATGATTGCACTCTTTAAATATATCAGAGGGATAAATACCAGGGAAGGAGAGGAATTATTTCAGCTCAGTACTAATGTGGACACGAGGACAAACGGATATAAACTGTCAGTCAGGAAATGTAGGCTTCTCTGCATTAATGGTCTCTGAGCAGTTCATGATTCTCTCTAACATTGCAGTTCTCCTCAAATACTTGCTGAATAATTACTGTGCACTGTTGTTGGTCTGGAGCTCATCTGAGAGCACTTTACTCAGCATCTCTCTGTGAGGTCACCACCTCCCCACCACCTTGGACCAATAGTCTGAGGTCCTGCAAAAGGCCTTTGTGATGTCACTGCCACACCCCTCCCTTGCTGGGCCAATGTCCTGCCCCTGGCCAGGCACTTTGGAGGTTTGAGCTACTCCCTGGGGATCACCCCACTCAAGGAGCGTTCGTTCTAGGCAGCAAGCCGGCTAGACAGGGAAACATCAGACGCTGCTCCCAATGCTGCACTCCGTTTTTCAGAAATTAGTCGACTTTATGGCCAGAAGAGACCATTAGAGCTCACTAGAAGGCATTTTTCTCCAGCCCTCAGAACATTTGGTGGCTTTTTGCTGCCTCAGCTCCAGTTTCACAACATCTTTTTCAAATGAGGAAACCAAACCTGGATGCTATTCCAGTATCGGTCTCACAGATGCCGTGTCACCTCCTGTGACTTTATTGACATAATCTGTAACTGTATAGATCACCGTTGCGACCACTGTTCTATATTTGCAGCCAATATTGTAGAAAGGTTGTCGTGTAAGGGGTCTATGAAGAGGTTCTGATTGGCTGATTATAATGATGCTATCTCTAGATGTGTATCATTTTTGTAGTTGATGTTATGAATATTGGCTCTATGCTGTCCGTATTTCAAACTTGTGCCATAATGGAGGAGTAAACAGCTACCTTGTTAGAAGTGGCTTTACCAATAGATGGAACCTGGGATTTAAAATCTAAATGATCACACTGTGTTTGGGATCCATTTGAATTCCCCTTCCAGGTCTTTGACACTTTCATCTCCACTCATAGCGACTCTGGTATAGGATTAAAGAAGTCAAAGCATCATCTGCAAGCACAGACAACGGAGAATGCTTCATCACATGACACTTTGAGAAGTGGATGGATAGAATGTGATAAAGATAAACTCTGCCTGGCTCAGACAAAGGGTAACAGTTCTGCAGTGATGAGGAAGGAGGGAATCTCTGAGTCACCTGTCCACGGTCGGGTCTTCCCAGTGCTCCCGAGCTGGAGAGTGGCGAACCCCCTCGGTCCCGCCGTGAGACTGAGGAACAGGAGGCCTGTCACCCCCATTCCTGCCGTCCTGCATTCCTGGTGTCCAGCCTTCCACAGGGCCTCCCTGCCAGCGAGGAAACCCACCCGTCGTCTGGACGCCCCAGGGCTCCTCCTCAACGGCTCTAAACCAGCCAGAGAGTGGAAGGTCCTGGGCCTCGCGCCGGCCCGTGGGATCCGCTGCACCTGCACAGGGGGGAAAGGTTTCTGTGCTGGGGCATCGTTTAATGTTTTCCGGTTTCCAAGGGAGGGTTTCTGGGCCTGAGCGTTAAGCTCCCAAAGCCAGTCACTGTTTCATTGGATTCATTGTTTGCATTTTCCCCTCTTCCCCCAGTTTTCTGTACCTTTACCCTGACTACACTGACCTTTGTTTGTGCCAAACCACCTTGTCTCCTCTTTATTTTATTTACAGCTCACAAGGAGGGAGGCTAAATCCACTGGTGATAGAGACAGGAGGGAGTCGAGTTTGTATCTTCTGAGAAAAGGGGCGTTTTCCTTTCCTATTTCTCCCCTGCCATTGCTAACGTTTTCCTTTTGAAGCGCTGCCTTATTCAGCTTGAGGTAACATTACCTTTTGAGATAAAAACTACGAAATACAGAACTAGAGAAATTTTTTAGAAATCTGGGATTTAGACATTTTATTTAAAGCAAGGGGGGGTGTCGGAGTTTCTGAGAAGGTTTTTGTTTGCAAGAAGCAACATTGTTGGGTCTGTTATTGTACCAAGGGGGGAGATGGTTGTCTATAAAGGAGGGGTGAAAACTAAATGCATCTGATGAGGATGGGATTTGAACCATGTGTGCAGAACACAATAGATTAGCAGTCCACCACCTTAACCACTCAGCCACTTCATCTGAGCTGTAAAAAAAGAGACAGGAGGAGAAATCTAAGGCCAGCAGAGATAGGGACACTAAGAAGTTTTTAAATCCTAAGCGTAAGCAGGGGCTGAATGAGCTCCCCCCTCACATCTAGTGAGGAGCTGGGGGAAGACTTCAGGAACAGGCCGTGTTTGCATAGACACCCCTACTCTGCCCAGCTATGCAGCATGAGGGGGCCGCTTCCCCAAAATGACCAGTTTGGGATGGTGGTGGGTTGCAAATCACTTTAGGATTGAGTGGAATGAAATGTTATTCTCCTTCCTGTACGAGTGAAGGGAAGCAGAACGTACCTAGGCCGTCCTGACGGAGGGGTGGGTGGGTGGGGGAGGAATCGCTTTCATTGGACGGCAGAGAAGTGATTGAGGACGTCACCCTAACCCAGTGGTCCCCAAACATTTCACACTGCGCCCTCGTACCCATGGCTGTGGCCCCTCGGAAGCCGCGGTCGAGAACTGCGGCTGGGAGTGGGGCCGTTGTTTGCTGGGGAGAGGGGTGTGGACAGGGGTCAGGGGGTCGAGGCCGGGCTGGGAGCCAGGGGCCCAGGCTGAGGGTGGGGTTGGGGAAGAGCTGGGACAGAGTGGGGCTGAGTGGGGCTCCCTCCCTGCCCTCCATGGGGGCTGGCTCAGGCCCTGAGGTGCCCCCATGAAAGTTCCTCTGTGTCCCCCTAGGAGTCACGCCCCACATTTTGGGGACCACTGACCCCTACTCGCTAAGCAGGGGCTAGTGATGCCAAAGACCAGGGAAAGGGAGAACAAGTGCGGGGGCCCCAGCACCGGAACCATGACCCCCCCCACTTCTGTGTGTGGCTCCGCCCCCTTCCACACCTTCCACCCACGGCCCCACCCACTGTCACCTCTGTTCCACCCCTTCCCCCACTGGCCCCACCCTGTCACTCCTTTACCCCGGCCCCGCTGCGGCCCCAAGACCAGAGAAGCTCTGTGCCCCTGCTGCAGCCCCCGGGCCGTAGCAGGGAGTGGGAGCTCCTCCAGCCCTGGGGCCAACATGGGGGAGAGTTTCACAGGGGGGCCCAATTTGGCCAGGGCCCCTAGTCATGGGCCCCACTGCCCCCTTGGCAACGCAAGGTTTGGGGAGGCTGAGCCCCCCCCGAGCCTCCATTACGAGCCGCCCAGGCTACCTCTGCTCAGTGTGTGGCCAGTCTCCCTGTGTCTCTGCTGTTCGTGCTGGGGAGCCCGGCCGGCCTTAGGGGTGGGGCCCCCGGCAGCCGCCCAGGGCTCCAGGGGGTCAAAGGGCACCGTGTGGCCGTGCAAAGGTGCTCACTGCTCTCCCCTGCCCCAATGCTCCTCCGTGGCCCCACAGAGGCTGGGGGGAGCAAGGAGCAGCACTATGTGCCCCCTGCGTCCTGGTCACTGTCCCCACCTGGGCTGGGCTGTGAGGGGAGCATCAGAAGCTGCTGCTCTCTGCCCTCCCCTGACGCAGCCCGGCTGAGGAAAGTGACCTGGATGCAGGGAGCTCGGATGATGTCCCTTCTCGCCCCCCTGCCCCTGCTAGGCAAGGCTGGTGTGTGGTGTCTCCATGGCTGCACTTTCAGTCATGCAGGTTTCTCAATCCCATTGTTCCAGGGGCATCCTACTAGATTGCCAGCTGCTTTTCAACTGCAGTGTGGAGACTGTGTGTGTGTGGGGGGGGAGAGACAGTGTGTGTGTTGGGGAAGAGTGAGTGTGTTGAGCTAGGTAGGAGCCGATCATTATTATCCCTACTTGAAAGAGGGAGAAGCTACGTGTGAGAAAGGAGAATTGACTTGTCTGAGGTCACACAGACAGTCAGTGGCAGAGTTGGGAATAGGACCCAAGAGCCCTGATTTTCAAACTAACCATCGGATCTTGAATTTCATACATTGAATGACCTGAATAAAGTGCTCTCACATGAGCTACAGACCAACAACAGTGCACAGCAATTATTCAGCAAGTATTTGAGAACTGGAATGTTAGAGAGAATCATGAACTGCTCAAAGACCATTAATGCAGAGAAGCAGCAAAATTCATCAAACATAGAACTGGTTCTGACTTATTTCTTTGGTCTTAAAAGAGACCAACAAGGACCTGAGTCTCCTCCCTGTCAATAACCCCCTGCTCAGCCAATCAGGGTAGAGACTGAGGACGCGAGGCTGAGGGTTCTCACCAGAGAGCCCAAAGGACGGCCCAGGTCACTGGTGGGATCACTGCCCGAGCACTATTTCAGCCCCACATTTTTGTGTGGACCTCCCACAGTGGGAGCTGCAGAGCACTCCCCCGCAACACACACACACACACACCCACACACACCTCCTGGTGTTGGGAGGGGAACAGGAGAAAGGACAAAAGAAGCAAGGGATAAAGAGAAAGGAGGGAGGGATGGAGGAAAAGGTAAAACAAAAAGGACAAACCCCAATGTCCCCAGTGATTCTAAGGGACCACCCCCACCTCTCTGCCCCTCCCCTGAGACCAGCCCTGCCACCACCCCCACCTCTCTGCCCCTCCCCTGAGACCCACCCTGCCCACCGCCTGCACCTCTCTGCCTCCTCCCCTAAGACCAACCCTGCCCACCGCCCCCACCTCTCTGCCTCTCCCGAGACCCACCCTGCCCAGCGCTCACACCTCTACCCCTCCCCTGACCTGCCCTGTCCACTGCCCCCACCTCTTTGCCCCTCCCCTGAGACCCACTTGTCCACCTCTTTCCTCGGTCGTCTGTTGTTATTCCTTGAAACATCAAGGATGGAATTAAAAGCTGAGTTTACTCCAGGGTGAGGAAAGAAAGGAGCCACCAACCCCCTGACAAATCTCAGTGCCCCAGAGAAAACCTGCCCCCTGCTATTGCAATCACTGATGTGCTGGGGATATGGCAGGAAAGGGCCTGTCTGAATGATCAAGGCAGGAAACGGACAACAATCTACAGCAACGTCATTGACCACAAACATACTCTCCTCATGCTCCAGCCAGAAGGGAAATGAGCAGGAATTCTTGCAGTTCAGCCATGGACACACTTATACAATGGCACAGCAGTGTGTGTGCTGAGGCAGCTGGTCTGAGGAAACAACTGGAATTGATCACTCAGTGAGAACAGAACTAGAGTGCAGTAAGAGACACATCTCAACCATGTAGTTGTGGCTGAGTGGTTAAGGCGGTGGACTAAAAATCCATTGGGGTCTCCCTGTGCAGGTTTGAATCCTGCTAACTATGGAGAAAGTTGTGGTTCTTTAGTTTCAAAGGAGCTGGGTCTTGTCTCACTCTCAAGCTGTGTCCACACTATTGGGTAATGCAGCTTTAAAGTGTTTTAATTAAACAGCTGTTGCATGTCCACACTATGCCCCTTGTGTCACCAGAGCACATCCACGCTAGAATCTTGGATGGCCACAGAGAGCAGTGCACTGTGGGTAGCTGTGCAACTGGCTGCAGGGTGCTTTGGAAAGGGTTTGCAATGCCTCATGGGCTGGTACAGCATCACATGATGCAGGTTTCTCTATCCCACCGTTCCATGGGCATCTTACTAGATTGCCAGCTGCTTTTCAACTGCAGTGTGCGTGGCGGGGTAGAGACTGTGTGTGTGTGGGGAGAGGGAGTGTGTCGCACACTGTCTCTATGTTCAGACAGCTGCTGCAAGCAACCAGTCCTGAGGCAGGGGGAGGGGGCAGCCCCAACATCAGCCCCCGCTTCCCTCACTGGCTCAGCTCAGCACAGCAGCCTCTGTCACACGCACACACACACTGCTGCTGCTGAGCTCTGTGTCAGGGGTGCTGGAACAGGGGGTTTAGAGGGCCGTGGCCCCACCACTCTTAACTGGTTGTTAGGACAAATGATGGAGGGGGAAAGGGGGAGTCTGGGGGGGGGGGAGAGGCATTCTGTGGGTGTGGCCTCGGGGGGAGAGGTGGTGTGAGTGTGGGTCCCTGGGGAAGGGTTTTCATGGGAGTGCCACAGTTCAGACAATAGTGACCCCCCCACTGTAAGGAAGCTCCCGCCGCCCCTGCTCTGTGTTCGTAGCGCGGGAGAGAGCAGCGTTCCAGGGCAGTGATTTGCTCCCCGGGGCTCCACCAGGGGGGCTTGGGAGGCTGCAGGGAGCCCTGGGCCCTTTAAATCACCAGCCTGGGGAAGCCGGGCCGGGCTGGCACAGCGTACCCGCTCTTGCCAGTACCCCATACCGGAATGTACCAGCTTACGTTCACCTCCGGAAGCTCCTCACGTGGATCAATAACTGGTTAAAAGCTAGGAAACAAAGGGTAGGAATAAATGGACAGTTTTCAGGATGCAAACAGGTAACTCGTGGTGTCTGTACTGGGACTAGTTGACATCTTCATAAACGATCTGCTGAACAGCGAGGTGACAAAATGTGCGGATGATCCAAACGTACAGAGGATAGTTAAGTCCAAAGCAGACTGGGAGGAGCTAAAAAGAGATTTCACAAAACTAGGTGAAAGGGCAACAAAACGGCAGATGAAATTCAATGTGTATCAATGCAAAGTGATGCACATTGGCAAACATGATCCCAACTCTACATATAAAACGATGGGATGTAAAATAGCTGTTCCAACTCAAGTGAGAGATCTTGGAGTCACTGTGGATAGTTCTCTGCAAACATCCACTCAATGGGCAGTGGCAGGCAAAAAGCGAACAGAATGTTGGGAATCATTAAGAAAGGGATAGAGAATAAGAGAGAAAATCTTATTGCCACTGTATAAATCCATGGTACGCCCATATCTTGAATACTGCATGCAGATATGGTCGCTCCATCTTAAAAAAGATGTATTGGAATTGGAAAAGGTTCAGAAACGGGTATGGAGTGTCTGCCATATGAGGAGAGAATAATAAGACTGGGACTTTTCAGCTTGGAGAAAAGCTGACTAAGGGGAAATATGCTAGAGGTCTATAAAATCATGACTGGTGTGGGGAAAGTAAATGAGGAGTGTTACTTATTCCTTCTCATAACACAAGAACTAGGGGTCACCAAATGAAATGAATAGGCAGCCCGTTTAAACCAAACACAAGGAAGTATTTTTTCACACAACGCACAGTCAACCTGCGGAACTCCTTGCCAGAGGAGGTTGTGAAGGCCAAGACTATAACAGGGTTCAAAAAAAGAGCTAAATCAATTCATGGAGGACATACTCTGAGCCAGGATGGGCAGGGATGGTGTCCCTAGTCTCTGTTTGCCAGGAGCTGGGAATAGGCGACAGGGGATGGGTCACTTGGTGATTCCCTGTTCTGTTCATTCCCTCTGGGGCACCGGGCTTTGGCCGCTATGGGAAGACAGGATACTGGGCTAGATGGACCCAGTCTGACCCAGTCTGGCCGTTCGTACGTCCTTATGTCCTTATGCTCCTTTCATAAGATGCCTGGGATTCTGCCTCACACTGTGTCCCTGAGGTCTCAGCCAAAATGCCCCAGACAGGCAAACACTCTGGGCTCCTGAACCCTCTGCCCCCCACCTAGTGCCTATGGCTCATCCCTGACCCTTGCTGCTGCTCCTTGCTATAGACTGTGAAAGGAGCGGAGGCAGCACAGGAGCCTTCTGGGGACGCAGATCTGAGGCTTTGGGAGAGAGACATTGTCTGAGACATCAGAGCGCTGCAAACCCTGCAGCCACCCCCTCAATCCGGGGCCTGTTCCAGCCCTGAGTCTGGGCTACCGCGATCCCTCCCCCAGAGCAGGACGCCCACAGATTACAGCCTGGAAATAGGCGTGTGACACTAACTCCTGTTCTCCCTGACAGGGCCTCCCCTAAACCAAGTGTCTCTCCCAGGCAAGAAGTGTCCTCGGTTCCCCCCACCCCATATGTTAAAATTTTGAATATCTTATTTTTCATTGCATTTGTAGCTCAGCTCATGATTTTGATGCACAATTTCGATGCATGATTTTCTCTGTCATATAAGATGATAAATTTGCAGG
The DNA here is from genome assembly GCF_020497125.1 of Mauremys mutica. Taxonomy (NCBI): domain Eukaryota; kingdom Metazoa; phylum Chordata; order Testudines; family Geoemydidae; genus Mauremys; species Mauremys mutica. The sequence goes on from NW_025423065.1 coordinate 59,935, forward strand.
CTAGGTTCTGTAAACCTGTATTTATTCATGCCATATATAAGCAAATAGAACAAATGCATTTTCTTTAAGCATATAGAAACTTTTTAATTTTGACAGTAACTGAAATGTACTAACATCTAGCAATGGAACTGTCACCAGCACAGTGTTACAGTCAGAGACAGACAGCGTTAGGATGTTAACCCCAGGCCCTTTGTTCAAAGGTCGCTTCTCTCGCCTTTCCCCCATGAACTGAAGCGCAGCATTAAAGAGATCCAAAGATTGGCCAATGGCATTTCCAAGTGCTAAAATAGCAAGCGATGTCGGTCTCTCATTGGCCATCAGCGATTGAAGATGTGGTTTAATGAGCTGGAGCTTCAAGGCGAGGGTGGCTCTGTCCACTGCCTTCCGTTGCGCTGCTGGGCCCCAAGTCCCTGGTGGCCAATATGTGACGCTGGGAGAAGAGAGGGGGGTGGCAAGTGGCGGCAGGACTTTTGCCACCAGGGTCTAGCTGCCCAACTTCCTCCTCGTACTGCTGGCCCCCCGTCGCCTTCAGGAAACCCAGGAACTAAGGCAGGAATAGGGTGAGGAAGCAAGTAAAGCCGAGCAAGGAAGGCAAAAGTGAATCTTGTCTTCATGGGCCGCTCGCAATGACGTCCTTTTTCTGTGCCACAGCTGACAACAACATCCCAGACAGAAAAGCAGGAGGCCAAAAAGAAACCGAGCAGCTGCTGAAGTAGTTCAGTTGGGAGCGTGCTAGATTAACAGGCTCTTCTATCCCCCTTTGTGCACACGTGGGATGTTTTCTGAAAGTGCAGCAGTTCCTTTAACTGCCACGAGTCCCTCATTTCAGGCTATGCAGCAGGAAAAGGCAGCATGGGCTTCTGCACCGAGTTGGCCCACCTGACCTTTCATTCTTCTCTTGCTCTTTGTCAGCAAGGGGAAGAAAAAGAAGCTCTCCCTCAAGCTGGAGTGACAAGGGTGACGTAAGGATGACTTCCTGAGCGCCCGCTCCAGTCCTCTGCTCTGCCAGCTGACCTATTGAAGGGCTGCCACCACTTTCTCCAGGTTTGTCCATCGGTCTGTGTCAGGGTGAGCAACAGCCAAGCAGATGGAGTTTCTGTAGTGTAGTGGTTATCGCATTTGCCTAACACGCAAAAGGTCCCTGGTTCAAAACCAGGCAGAAACATGCTCGCTTCCTTTTCCCAGATCCCCTTGCTGTTCAGGAAGACGCTCCTCCTTCTCCTATTGGCCTGTCCGTGGGATAACTCCAACCCCTGCATGACAGAGGGTGCTGACAGCAGTGGAGAAAGCACCTTGGCGTCAGGCTGGAGAACCTAGAGGAGTGCGGCGTGTCACCTTTTGGAGGCTTGTGGCTTGGCCTCCTCTGCTGTTGGAGGTTGGCCGGTGGAGGCCGGCTCTTCCTGCTGGCCTCCTCTGCGTGACTTGCCAAAGGAGGAAGTGAGGCAGGAATGGGGCAAAAGAGGAAAGTCGAGCTGAGGAAGGCAGGGCAGAAAGTAAGCACCTCAGTGCGGCTAAATGGGGTTAGTAGAGCATCACCATTCGTTCTGCAAAGCCGGGGGAGGTGATCTTGGCTGCTGGGAGGCAGAATCCTGTGCCTGCCTCTTGGCTTCCCAGGGGTGGCTCCTTGCAGCCCAGGAGAAGCAGGATTCTGGGGGGAAGGAAAAGCAGCAATGGCGAGGCGGATTGGGCTCCTTTCTGGCCGAGATGGTGGGTCTGGGAGTTGCCTGTAAGCCATAAGTGGACTTGGTGCAGTGAAAACCGCTGCTCCATTCTGGCTGACCTGGGGGCGCCATTGATGACATGGGAGAGGGGGCAGGGCACTGGCTGTGAGCAAATGGGATCCAGGAAGCCCCAGCCTGCCCCTGCAGGGGCCGAGTCATCGTCTTCTCTCCTGCCATGGGGAGCCCGGCCTTAAGCCTGCCCAGCATGCACTGCAGCTCGAACATTAAGCCTTCCTGTGGCATAACCGAACTACGGCCTAGTGTAATAAGGTGTAAAGTTTAGATTGTGAATTTATCTTTAATTTCCTCGGTAACTTTGCTCTTTTATGCCTACCACTTATAATCCTTAAAACTCCATCTTTCTGTAGTTAATAAATCTGTTTTATGCTGTACTTAAACTGGTGTATTTTGCTTGAAGTTCGTGGGAAATCGCAGCTCCATTACAAGGCTGGTTCATGTACTATTCACAGTGAGGGACAGGTGGAGTGGGTAATAAACTCACACTGATCAGGCTTCTGATTAAGACAAGATGGTATGATCCAGGGGCGCAAGGCTGCAGAGCTGGGGGGAATTGGCGGGAGGCTCTCTATCTATCATTAGTGTTATGAGTGGCTGGGAGAAGCATTCATGTAACTCAGTTGGATGTGTCCCTACCTGTGGATGTCTGTGTAAGTGCAATATCTGCCAGAGATTCTCAGTTCCTCACAGCATCACAGTGTGAGAGGGAGCCCAGGCAGTGGGACACAGGCTCAGGGGTCCCACTGTTCAGGTTGCATCCCATAGATCCCATCACAGACTTTCAACAACCACAGCAGATGTTCACTGAAACAGTGAGAGAGATGGCAAAATAGTGATCTCCAGTGCCTGCAGACATCAAACGATGAGGAATTCTGTGCACAGAGAGGACTCTGCTAGTGGAAAATGCCTGTGGAAAAGACCCTTCTGTCCCCAGCTGTGGTCGTACAGTGCTTAGTGCTCTGCGTTGTGGCCTCAAGAGCCATGGATGCAAGTTGAGTTACGGTGACCTTTTCCTTGTCTCCACGTTTCTTAGGTGCCTCCTTCCAACACTTGTCAGAAAAAACAACCGGTTTCTTTTGGAAGCATTTGCATTGCAAGGCAGACGCAGTCCTCTCTGTTTCCTCAAAAATTGACCAAAAGGTGGGAGGAGTGGACACATTTGGCAAGGCACCACTGGGTGCTGCATCTCTAACCTCCACTTTACCTGGCAGGTGCCTCTGGGACTTTTCTCCCAGCTGCTCCATTTTTCATCAGTGACAATCAAAAGGAAGATGACATGACATCTGTGTGCAGACATCCCCAGCGAATCACAAGGACGTGTGGCGCAGGCTCTCGTGTTGCAGCAATTGCAGTTGAAGCAACCACCATGCTAATGCCAGTCACAGCAGCCTTTTCATCAACTCCAGGCTTGTGATTTGATTCTTCCCAATGTTTCTCTCCAAAGAAACCTTTTCCTTAGCAAGCAATTACTTGGATAACAAGGGAGGTCTCTTCTGTTTCCCGGAAAGACACAGGAAAATGTGAGCAGAGGAGACAAAGCTATACACCAAGGCACCACTAGGAGTTGAACCTAGGATCTCCTCTTTGCTAGACAGGTACTTTAGCCAGCTAAATCATAGTGCCTGCCTCAAGAAAATACTTGCAACTGTTCCATTTGATGGTCCAGGACAACACCTGCAAATTCCAAACTACAGCCGTTCCCCATTTCCCTCAAGACTTGCAAGGAAGAACTGTCAGGCCAAGCCAGGATCTCCTGGTTACTAGGAAGACACTTCAGCCAGCTCTTCCCAAAGATCACTATCCAGAGACCTTTAAACAGCCACTGCAGATGTTCACCGACAAAGAGATGCCAAAATGGAGTTCTCCACTGCCTGCAGCCATCACACTACCAGGAGTTCTGTGCACAGAGACGCCCCTGCTGGTGGCAAAAGGCTTTGGTAGAGACTCTTCTGACACCAGCCGTTCTCATAGACTGTTTAGCACTTTGTGTTGTGGCTTCAGCATCCAGAGACGCCAGTTCAGTTGGGGGACATTTTTCCTGTCTCCACATTTGTCTAATGGCTCCTTTCAACACTTGTCACCAAAAAGACCTGTTTCTTTTGCAAGCGATGTACAGCTAGGCAAAGGCAGTCTTCTCCATTTCCTCAAAAATCACCAAGCTGTGGGGAGAGGAGACACATTCAGCCAAGCTGGATGCTGAATCTCCTCTTTCTTCAGCAGGTGTCTGTGAAGGACACAAATCTCCACTGTGTAGAGGAAAATAATAGGAGTTTATTACACACAGTGATGGCGGAGTGGGCTTATTAGGCTCAGAGACACTATTAATTAATTAATTACAATAGAATATATAGATTTTCCATGGGTGGGGGAAAGTGACGGCGTAGGCAGTTCCAAACCCTGGGATAGGTTTTGCAGCAAGACAAGATAGCACAGTAGCCAATGGTTAACAGGTTACATAATGTCTCCACCCATGGTCTCAAGTTAGCAAGTTAACATTTCATTAATACTTTGATAATATGTTATTAGTATAAAATATATATGTTGAATTCTGATTTGAGGTCCATAGGAATGGAGCAACTCCATTGATTGTCCAACAGTAACATTCCTAGGGGTTAAAGCAAAGAAACAGTGAAAGAAAATGGCAATAAAGATTGTTTTTGTGTGTGTAACGACAGGCATTGGTCCCTGGGAAGGGAGGTGGAAGGATGCCATATCTTATACTGACGTGTCAACTTTTCATAAACTCAAGGTTGGCTCTGTGGGAAAAACGTCTCCCTACAGAAGAGACTAACACAATAGGAAAAGGGATTCTTTGCTCAATCTTCAACTCTGAATAAGACACAATTATTTAGTTCTTAGCTCCAACACCTGGCAATTTTCTGGCCAGGCCTATCTTAGCAAGCAAGGTGTTCTGTTTACCCAGCTTTCTCTTAGCTGATCACTATTTGCTAGGCCTCTGGTCCCTTGACCATACTCTGGACTTCGGGTCTGGAAAAGAACTGGCACAATCCATAGACCAGGTTGTTATATAAAATGCACATGGATTTTAACCTTTCACATCCAGTAATGGCAAAGTTCTTGGTTCAGGCTTGTAGCAGTGATGGAATAAACTGCAGGTTCAAATCAAGTCTCTGGAGTACATCCCCCACTGGGATGGGTCATTCAGTCCTTTGTACAGAGCTTCAGTTTGTAGCAAAGTCCCTCCAGAGGTATGAAGCAGGATTGAAGACAAGATGGAAACGAGGCTAGCGTCGATTTCTGGAGCGTTGCACTGTGGGTAGCTATCCCGTAGCTATCCCATAGTTCCCGCAGCCTCCCCCGCCCCTTGGCATTTCCGGGTTTAGATCCCAGTGCCTGATGGGGCAAAAATCATTGTCGCGGGTGGTTCTGGGTACAGCCTCACCCCTCCCTCCCTGAAAGCAGCAGACAACCGTTTCGCGCCTTTTTTGCTTGGTGAACTGTGTAGACGCCATAGCACAGCAAGCATGGACCCTGCTCAGCTCAATACCGCAATCGTGGATGTTTTAAACACCTCGCGCACTCTCGTGCAGTCTATGCTGAACCAGGACCTTCAAACCGAGGCTAGGAGGAGGCGGATACGGCAGCGCGGCGATGACAGTGATGAGGACGTAGACACAGAATTCTCTCAAACCGCGGGCCCCGGCGCTTTGGAGATCCTGATGGTAATGGGGCAGATTCTATCCATTGAATGCCGATTTTGGGCCCGGGAAACAAGCACTGACTGGTGGGACCGCATTGTGTTGCAGGTGTGGGACGATTCCCAGTGGCTGCGAAACTTTCGCATGCATAAGGGCACTTTCATGGAACTTTGTGACTTGCTTGCCCCTGCCCTGAAACGCCATAATACCAAGATGAGAACAGCCCTCGCAGTGGAGAAGCGAGTGGCGATAGCCCTGTGGAAGCTTGCAATGCCAGACAGCTACCGGTCAGTCGGGAATCAATTTGGAGTTGGAAAATCTACTGTGAGGGCTGCTGTGATGCAAGTAGCCAAAGCAATCACTAAGCTGCTGCTACGAAAGGTTGTGACTCTGGGAAATGTGCAGGCCATAGTGGATGGCTTTGCTGCACTGGGATTCCCTAACTGTGGGGGGGCGATAGATGGAACCCATATCCCTATCTTGGCACCGGAGCACCAGGGCACTCAGTACATAAACCGGAAGGGGTACTTTTCAACGGTGCTGCAAGCACTGGTGGATCACAAGGGACGTTTCACAAACATCCACGTGGGATGGCCAGGGAGGGTTCATGACGCTCGCGTATTCAGAAGCACTACTCTGTTTAAAAGGCTGCAGCAAGGGAATTACTTTCCAGACCAGAAAATAACAGTTGGGGATGTTGAAATGCCTGTCGTTATCCTGGGGGACCCAGCCTACCCCTTGATGCCATGGCTCATGAAGTCATACACAGGCAGCCTGGACAGTGGTCAGGATCTGTTCAATTACAGGCTGAGCAAGTTCAGAATGGTGGTGGAATGTGCATTTGGCCGTTTAAAGGTGCGCTGGCGGACATTACTGACTCGCTCAGACCTCAGCCAAACCAATGTCCCCTATGTTATTGCTGCTTGCTGTATTCTCCACAATCTCTGTGAGAGTAAGGGGGAGACCTTTATGGTGGGGTGGGAGGCTGAGGCAAATCACCTGGCCGCTGATTACGCGCAGCCAGACACCAGGGAGATTAGAAGAGCACACCAGGAAGCAGTGCGCATCAGAGAAGCTTTGAAAACGAGCTTGGTGAACTGTGAACCTTGGTGAACCTTGATTGACTTATTCCCTGTAAGCAACTCACCCTCCCCCTTCGAGTACAGCTTACTTATGCAAATAAAGACACTCTCATTTAAAAATCATGAATTCTTTATTAATTCATTATAAAAAGAGGGAGAGAAGTAAGGGTGTGGTTTGGGAGGAGGATAGGAAGGATGGAGAAGGCCATTAAAAAAAATTCACATTAACGACAGCCTTCTGGTTGGGCTGTCCACGGAGGTGGAGTGGGCGGGTGCACGGAGCCTCCCCCCACACGTTCTTACACGTCTGGGTGAGGAGGATATGGAACATGGTAAGGGTTGAGGGTGGTTATACAGGGGCTGCAGCGGCACTATGTGATACTGCTGCCGTTCCTGAAGCTCCACCAGACGCCGGAGCATGTCAGTTTGATCACGCAGCAGCCCCAGAGTTGCATCCCGCCACTGCTGATCTTCCTGCCGCCACCTCTGATTTTCACGGTCTGATTTTCCTGCCGGTCTTCCTGCCGCCACCTCTCATCTCGGGTGTCTCTCCTGTCCTCACGTTCACTGGCATCTTTCCTGTAATTTGATACCACGTCCTTCCACTCATTCAGATGAGCTCTTTCATTGCGTGTAACTTCCATAATATCCGAGAACATTTCATCTCTCGTCTTCTTTTTCCTCTGCCTTATCTGTGCTAGCCTTTGGGATGGAGGAGGGATGCTTGAAAAATTTGCAGCTGCATGAGGGAGAGAAATATTTAAAAAGATACATTTTACAGAACAATGGTTATACTCTTTCACAGTGAACAGCACTATTCACCTTACATAGCACATGTGATTTCCCTACAAGGTCGCATTTTTCATCTTAATAGTGAGTGCCTGCAGCTCTGGAGTTACAGATCTCACAGACACAGGTCCAGGCATCAGAATTCAGCTTGCATGCAGCCATGGTAAGCCACAGTCTTTCGGCTTCTGTAGTGATTTGCCCCTCCCACCCAACGCATGGCTAATACCACGCTAGCTCCCTGCTAATCAACAAACTTCCCACCCCCCCACCCACTGCGTGTCTGGTAGCTTGGGGAAGATCGCCGGTGACCAAACACAACAGAAAAGATCATCGGCATTTCACTCCTCCCCTCCCCCCGCTTCGCTACGTGCAGGAAAGTTTTTTTTTTAAGCTGCTGCAGTCCACGAACCCAGTAGAAAAATGGCCACCCCCCTTACTTAAATTCCTGATTTTTAACCAGGTTATCCTGAACGATATCACTTTGCTGAGGATAACAGAACAAGATAAAGAGCGGATGCTTCTTGAATGCCAGCAGTCACCGGGACCATACGCTGCTATGCTTTGCCACGCAATGATACCTGATTACTTGCTACATGCATGGCGTGGTAAAGTGTCCTACCATGGTGGGCGGAACAAGGCTGCCTTGCCCAGAAACCTTCTGCAAAGGCTTCTGGAGTACCTCCAGGAGCGCTTCATCGAGATGTCCCTGGAGGATTTCCTCTCAATCCCCGGACACGTTAACAAACTTTTCTAAGTAACTATACTGTCTGCGAATGCATCCCAAGTCCTCAGGGCAAATCAATCATTAAAAAACGCTTGCTTAAAAAACAATGTTTGCTATTTGCAAAGGTACACTCACCAGAGGTCCCTTCCATGGCGTCATTGTCTGGGATAGTGGCTTGTGAGGGCTGGGAGGACGGTAATTCCGTCAGGGTGATAAAAAGCTCCTGGCTGTTGGGGCTCATGGACTGCTGTGTGCTCTCTGCTAGGTCTTCCTCCTCTTCTTCATCTTCATCTTCCCCGTCTGCATAATCCTCAGCCATGGCAGAGATTACAACCCCCATCTCGGAATCCACGATCAGGGGTGGGGTACTTGTGGCGCAGCCCCCTAAAATTGCATGCAGCTCAGCATAGAAGCGGCATGTTTTTCGACCTGCCCCGGACCTTCCGTTTGCTTCTTTGGTTTTCTGGTAGGCTTGTCTGAGCTCCTTAACTTTCACTCTGCACTGCACTGAGTCCCTGCTGTGGCCTTTATCCGTCATAGCCTTAGAAATTCTTTCAAATACTTTTTCATTTCGTCTTTTGGAACGCAGTTCTGTTAGCACTGAATCCTCTCCCCAGATAGCGATCAGATCCAGTACCTCCCGTGCAGTCCATGCTGGGGCTCTTTTACGATTCTCAGGAGACTGCATTGTTAACTGTGCTGATGAGCTGTGCGTGGTCACCTGTGATGCTGAGATCTCCACGCTGGGGAAGCAGGAAATGAATTTCAAAACTTCGCGGGGCTTTTCCTGTCTACCTGGCCAGTGCATCCGAGTTCAGAATGCTGTCCAGAGCGGTCACTGGTGCACTGTGGGATAGCTCCCGGAGGCCAATACCGTCGATCAGCGTCCACACTAACCCTAATCCGATATGGTAAAACCGATACTAGCGTTACTCCTCTCGTTAGGGAGGAGTACAGAAACCGGTTTAAAGAGCCATTAAAATCGATATAAGGTGCCTCCTAGTGTGGACGGTTGTGGCGTTAAATCGGTTTTACGCTCCTAAAACCGATTTAAACGCCTAGTGTAGACCAGGCTTGAGTTACAAGGCGTATCTGCCTTCTCTCAATGGGTCAGTTGTATAGCTGATGGTCCTTAATGGGCCATCAAGCAGGCTAGGCAGGACTGACACCAGCTTGTCTGGCTGGGGTGTTTCCCGGAAGGAGAGCGCAAATTTGAAATAGGGACAGCATAGATCCAATATTCATAACTTTAACTACGAAGATGATACACATCTAGAGATACCATCATTATAATAATTCAGTCAGAACCTCTCCATGGACCTCTTACACAACAACCTTTCTACAGTATTGGCTGCAAATATAGAACAGCGGTTGCAATGGTGATCTATACAGTTACAGATTATGTCAGTAACATCACAGGAGGTGACACGGCATCAGTGAGACTGATACTGGAATACTGCCTCCAGTTTTGGTGTCCTCGTTTGAAAAAGATGTTGTGAAATTGGAGCTGGGGCAGCAAAGAGCCACCAAATGTCCTGAGGGCTGAAGAAAAATGCCTTCTAGTGAGCTATTGAAAGAGCTCAACCTGATTAGCTTATCAGAGAAGATTGAAAGGTGACTTCATTGAAGCGTTGAAGTGCCTTAATGGAGAGAAAATATTGGCTATTAAGGGGCTCTTTAATCTAGCAGAGAAAGTCATAACAAGACCGCGTGGCTGGAAGGTGAAAAGAGACAAATTCACATTACAACTAAGGCACAAATATTCAACACCGAGGATAATTCACCACAAGAACAAGTTTCCAAGGAAAGTGGTGGATTTGCCATCTCCTCATGTCATTTAATGAAGACTAGATGCCTTTCTGGAATGTGTTTGCCCAAAAGTAGCTATTGTGTCATACAGGAGGCCTGTGATATGCAGGGGGTCAGATTAGATGCTCTAATGGTCTCTTCTGGCCATAAAGTTGACTCATTTCCAAAAAACTGAGTGTAGCATTGGGAGCAGCGTCTGATGTTTCCCTGTCTAGCCGGCTTGCTGCCTAGAACGAACGCTCCTTGAGTGGGGTGATCCACAGGGAGCAGCTCAAACCTCCAAAGTGCCTGGCCAGGGGCAGGACATTGGCACAGCAAGGGAGGGGTGTGGCAGTGACATCACAAAGGCCTTTTGCAGGACCTCAGCCTATTGGTCAAAGGTGGTGGGGAGGTGGTGACCTCACAGAGAGATGCTGACATCAGCCAGGCAGGACAGGGGCGAGGGGCCAGGGAAACCTCAGAGACCCCTGTGGCTTTGCTGCAGCAAGTCTCCTTCTCCAGGTCTCTCTCTGAGGACTGAGAGAGTATTCGGGTTCACGGACGTGAGCGCCAGGAGGAACCTCTTTCGAGTTTTCTCCTTCCCTTTCAGTGATTTTACTAGAAAACAGCCGTCCCTGTTTAGAAGGTAAGAGCCTCCTGGAGGTTTGAAACCTGTTCAGTCTGATCCATGTGGTGACAGTTGAATTCTAGGCATGAAAAACAGGAGCTTAAGGAGGCAGAATTTTATTCCACACCTGGGATTTTGTCCCTTAGAATCACTGGGGACATTAGGGTTTGTCCTTTTTGTTTCACTTTTTCCTCCTTCCCTCTTTTCTCTTCTTCTCTTTCTTCTTTTGTCCTTTCTCCTGTTCCCCTCCCAACACAGGGAGGGAGGGGTGTGTGTGTGTGTGTGTGTGTGTGTTTGTTGTGGAGCTCTGCTCTGCAGCTCCCACTGTGGGAGGTCCACCCAAAAATGTGGGGCTGAAATAGTGCTCGGGCAGTGATCCCCACCAGTGACCTGGGCCGTCCTTTGGGCTCTCTGGTGAGAACCCTCAGCCTCCCGTCCTCAGTCTCTACCCTGATTGGCTGAGCAGGGGGTTATTGACAGGGAGGAGACTCAGGTCCTTGTTGTTCTCCTTTAAGACCAAGGAAATAAGTCAGAACCAGTTCTGTGTTTGATGAATTTTGCTGCTTCTCTGCATTAATGGTTTGCTGCCGCTGAGGGGAGCCTGAGCCCTTTAAATCCTGGCCCCCGGCCCAGCCGCCAGAGCCGTGGCCGGGATTCAAAGGACTCTGGGCTGCTCGCAGCCGTGGGGAGCTCTGAGCCCTTTCAATCCTGGCCCCACCCCGGCTGCCAGAGCCCTGGCCGTGGGCAGTCCAGAGCCCTTTCAATCCCCGCCGTGGAAGCCGGTGTGGTCCAGCACGGCGTACTGGCTCTTGCCGGTACGCCGTACCAGACCAGACCGGCTTACTTTCACCTCTGGGTGGGTGGGGGGTGCTGCAATCCCCTGCTAGAAAGGGTGGTGGGGGATTCTGTGAGCAGCTCAACACCCAACTTTGGTGGCAGACACAGTGTGGGGGACTCCAGGTATTTCTAGGATCCACTATTTTCACCTGCCTGTAAAGTCCAGCTTTCCCCAGCAGATTCACTGCAGTGCAATTGGGTCACTGTTTCCATGGCTGCACAGCAAAGAATCACTCCCAGTTTCCTTTTTCTCTGCAGCAGGATTAGCCTGTGTCGGTGGTTAATGATGTGGATCTTGTAATTTGTTATTCATTCCCCACCTTGACAATTCAGACAGTCCCTTTCCTACTCAAATCCCCAGCACCTCAGTGACCCCAGTAGCAGGGGTTGGGTTTTCCCTGTGGCCCTGAGATTTTCAGGGTTCTTTTCCCCTCCACCTGGAGTGAACTCAGCTTTTCCCCATCCCAGACAATCCATGAAATAACAGCAGCGGCATAAAGAAAGAGGGGAGGGAACATCTCACGGCCAGGGCTGGATGTGCCCAGAGCCCCCTGCTTGTCTATTGTTTCCATGGAATTTGGCCCCCTGCTTTGCACAAGGGACAGAGAAAGATCTTGCTGTTCCTGTGTCTGTACAAAGAAAATTGTGCTTCTGTATGAAAGAGAGGTGGGAAATGGCTTCATGGTAGGACAATATCCTCAGGATTAAGATCTTAGGACTCAGGCTAAGAACTGAATTAACTCCACTCATCTGGGATTTAACAAATTCTCTTCCACGGAGACACTGGGAACTTGTGACATTGATCCAGACTCTGGGGGTTCAGGCTGCTTTAACTCTTGGTAAAAACATGAACTTGATTCCAAGAAGGGCGAGAGAAGCCCGAAGCTGACTTTAGTCCCAGGCTGGGGTCTCCTGGATGGGTGGAAACTTCCTTCCCTGCAACCAGGGGACAGCAGCTACTGGAGACATACCAGGGCTCGGAGGAAGGGGGATTGTTGCATGGACTTTATGCGCACAGGGCCCCACTAACTCTAAATCCTCCACTGTAGCAGGAACTTAGAAAGTCAGACCTTGGTCAACGGTAGGACTGGGGTTTGAAAAAGAGATTCTTTTTTCCTCCCCTTCATGAGAAAGAAAGGAAGAGCTGGCAGCTCAGGTGCAGAAAACCACTTTTTCCTCTGGCTGAGGAGCTGGCAATCAGGTACAGACGACTGGTGTCTCCTGAAGGGAGGGGGCACAATGTCAAGGTTCAGCCCCACCCCCCTTATGATCAACAGCCCCTCCCAGCTGTGAACAGTGCAGGGAGAGGAAGCAGCAAAGGCAGCCCCTCTCCACTCACCCCTCCAGCAGCTGCTGTGCAGGGAGGGAGCCTGGCAGCACCACATGATGTAGCAGGCGATAGCTAACCCAGGTGGGGCACAGGACCCCACACACGCCCTCTGCGAGTGTTGCCTCTGAAATTAGGAAAACTGGTGAGTTCAAGGCACAGCTGCACACCCAGAAGAAAGCCCAGCACGACACGCCCAGGGTGAAGGGGGTGCTAAAGCCTGGTATCAAACCAGAAACCTTCAGATCTTCAATCTAATGCAATCCCAACTGAGCTACTTTGGCAATGACCAGGCCAACCAGGAGGGCTTAATACACGAGCCACAGCACATGCTGGGAAGATTTAAATCTGGATGTCACAACGCAGGAGACAAGCAGTGGACTTGGCCCGGAGGCGCAGGCTGGGGTTTCCTACATCCCAGTCACTCAAGCCAGCACCTGCCCCCTCGCAAGCTGTCACTGGCACCCCCAGCTCTGGCCCCTGCCTGTCCTCTCACCCCTGTCTGCGTCCCTTCGCCTGTAGCAGTGGCACCATTCCCAGCCGTGGACCATGGGGGACATGGAAAAAGGTAAGGGGGGACATGACCCTGAAGTGTGTTGGGACCACTGATCTCGGTGGTGGGACAAGGGGGTTAAATCTTGGCAGAGACCCCCAAAGGGCAGGTGTGGCTGCTGTCGAGCTGCCTGGGCCCAGACAATGGCCACAAATTCTGTCTCCTAGCAACCGATGGCCGGGGCGCACCTGCTGCAAGAGGCCAGCTGGCTGGGAGCAGTCGGAGAACAAAGAACGAGCTGGAGGCCAGGTGAGCAGGTTGCCAGGGAAACAGGACAAAGGACAGAAGAGGGACAAACGGGCCTGGCTGAGTTGGGCTGTTGGGAGCAAGGAGTCTGCTGGGTTGGGGACTCGAGGGGAGAGCCCAGGCTCTGAGTTCGGGGTCTCCCCAAGATGGACGTTGCTGAATCTTCCTGCTTCCTGTGCGAACACAGAACTTTCCCAGGCTGGATTCCAGACCCCTAACGAACCTTCTGTTGTACAGCGCTGGCTGAGAGTCACTGGTGACTGTGGAAGTTGGGGGTGCAGGACTCCCCTTCGGGGGGGGGTGTAAGGCTTTCCCAGGTGTCCGATTCAGGTGGACTCATGACTGGAAGGTCTTGGGGTGGAACAGGGATGCTGAAAGGTCCAAGGTTGGTCTGAGGAGATGCTGAAGCCAAGGAGGCTTCCCCCAGTGAGAGCATGTGGGAGGAAAGACTTGGACCTGCCAACTTTGGGAACCTGTGAATGTGAAGTGACCAAGTGGTGAGTTAACAATGATGCTGTTGCACAGGATTTGACTGGAACTAGAAAACAAAAAGTCCTTAAAGTGGAACTCTTGGGTGAATAGAATGAGCTGATTTGTATTCAACCTTGGAAGGCAATAGATTGTTACATCCGTCAGACCAGCCTGGTTTGGTTTGGTTGGTTCATGGGTTGGCTGCTTTCCCTGGTAAATTGCAGAGGGTTCAGAGAAGAGCCACAGGAATGATTAAAGGCTTGAGCAGGGAGAGAAGTTTAAAAAAATCCTGCAGCTCTGACAGCCCAGGATAACCTCCCACTGCTGGCAATGGGAATTGAGCCTTTGTAACTAGCTGCTGGTACCTGAGGTCTCAGCTATGGATTAAACTGGTGGCAAACGCAGCTTCATCCAAAGCAGTGAAGGATGTAAGTCAGGCCTGCACAAATCGTAAAGTGGCGAGGGCCATATTACTCCAAAGAAAACAGCTGAGGGCCGAACCCCCCCAGCCCTGCTGACTACCCCCAGCACCGCCAAGGCCCCCCCAAAACACATCACCCCAGCGCCACCCAGCCCCCCTGAAATACTCCCCCCCCCAGCACCGCCTGCTCCACGGAAACAAACCCTCCTTCCCCAGCGCTGCCCCACCAAAACATTGAACCTTGGTAATAAGTTATAGCAGGTAGTATAATTAAGGTAAAAGAAAAATGTCTCTTTGCTAGAAGTAGAATAAGATCTTCCCCCCCCGGGGTGGGGGGGTGCCGTGGGGAGTGGATGAGGTGGGACTGAGGAAGGCAGCACCTCCAGACAGCTGCAACCCTTGGAGAGGGGCTGGGAGCCAGACCAGATCAGCAGAACAGGTCAGCCACTGACTCCTCGCTCGCCTCCTCCCCCCTACCTCCCGGCTCGCCTCCTCAGCCCCCGCCACTGCCCCCCCACTCGCCTCCTCAGCTCCCCACCCTCCCGGCTCGCCTCCTCAGCCCCCGCCACTGCCCCCCCACTCGCCTCCTCAGCTCCCCACCCTCCCGGCTCGCCTCCTCAGCCCCCGCCACTGCCCCCCACTCCCGGCTCGCCTCCTCAGCCCCCGCCACTGCCCCCCCACTCGCCTCCTCAGCTCCCCACCCTCCCGGCTGGCTTCCTCGGGCCCCGCCACTGCCACCCACTCTCCTCCTCAGCCCCCCACCCTCCCGGCTCGCCTCCTCAGCCCCCGCCACTGCCCCCCCGCTCGCCTCCAGCCCCACCCTCCCGGCTCGCCTCCTCAGCCCCCGCCACTGCCCCCCACTCGCCTCCTCAGCCCCCCACCCTCCCGGCTCGCCTCCTCAGCCCCCGCCACTGCCCCCCACTCGCCTCCTCAGCCCCCACCCTCCCGGCTCGCCTCCTCAGCCCCCGCCACTGCCCCCCACTCGCCTCCTCAGCCCCCACCCTCCCGGCTCGCCCCTCAGCCCCCGCCACTGCCCCCCCACTCGCCTCCTCAGCCCCCACCCTCCCCGCTCGCCTGCACCGGCCCCGCCACTGCCCCCCCACTCGCCTCCTCAGCTCCCCACCCTCCGGCTCGCCTCCTCAGCCCCCGCCACTGCCCCCCCACAAGCCACCTCAGCCCCCCACCCCCCGGCTCGCCTCCTCAGCCCCCGCCACTGCCCCCCCACTCGCCTCCTCAGCCCCCCACCCTCCCGGCTCGCCTCCTCAGCCCCCGCCACTGCCCCCCCACTCGCCTCCTCAGCCCCGCCACTGCCCCCCACTTGCCTCCTCAGCTCCCCACCCTCCCGGCTCGCATCCTCAGCCCCCGCCACTGCCCCTTCCGCTCGCCTGCTTATCCCCCCACCCTCCCGGCTCGCCTCCTCAGCCCCCGCCACTGCCCCCCCACTCGCCTCCTCAGCGCCCCACCGGCCGGGCTCGCCTCCTCAGCCCCCGCCACTGCCCCCCCACTCGCCTCCTCAGCCCCCCACCCCCCTGGCTCGCCTCCTCAGCCCCCGCCACTGCCCCCCCACTCGCCTCCTCACCCCCCTGGCTCGCCTCCTCAGCCCCTGCCACTGCCCTCCCACTCGCCTCCTCCGCCCCCCCCCCCCCCCGCTCGCCTCCTCAGCCCCCGCCACTGCCCCCCCACTCGCCTCCTCAGCTCCCCACCCTCCCGGCTCGCCTCCTCAGCCCCCGCCACTGGCCACCCGCCTCTTCAGCCCCCCACCCTCCCGGCTCGCCTCCTCAGCCCCCGCCACTGCCCCCCACTCGCCTCCTCAGCTCCCCACCCTCCCGGCTCGCCGACTCAGCCCCCGCCACTGGCCACCCGCCTCTTCAGCCCCGCTCTCTCACCTGCCACTTGCCTACTCACCTCCCACGGGCCGCACAGTGAGCCCACCCAGGCCGCGTGTTGTGCAGGCCTGATGTAAGCGAAAGAGCAAAGCTGGCCATCCGGGGAGCTGCTGCAGTCCCGTAACCACAGCTGGATGGGAAAAGAGGAAAAACTCCCTAAAGTGCTGGGAGCAGCCCCGAGAAAAGGAAGTTTGTCAGTGAGATCAGTAACAATAAATGTGAACTGAAGGAGTGCTTTCTCCTCTGTGCCGACAGGTTTTAATTGTGTTACTGTACTATGAGATAAAGCTTTACAATATCCTGCTCTAATTTCAGGAGGGGTCTGTAACCATAATTAGTCTCTGTGGGAAGTGGGACATTCAAAATTCCCAAGGAATTTAAAGGGTGGGGTTCACGGTTGGTCACCTGAGGGCCATGCAGTTCAAACCGCTGACCAGAGAGGAGAGAGCAGGGATTGTGGGACACCTACCCGAGGCCAGCTGCAGCGCTGTAATCAAGCAGGGTGTCTACACTGGTACCGCGGCACTGTAGCCCCGGCGCAGAAGCTGTACGCCTCTTGTCAGGGTGGATTTTTACAGCGCTGCAACTGTGCAGTTTCTGTGCACTAAGTGGCTTGGCAGTGTGCACACCTCAGGAGTTACACCACAGAAATCTGGTTTACTGTACAGAAACCTGCCAGTGTAGACAAGGCCGTAGATGGCTTAACTAAGAACCCAAGACTGGTCAAACTGGGTCAGACCAATGGTCCATCTAGCCCAGTGTGCTGCCTGAGAGTGACCAGTGCCAGATGCGTCAGAGGGAATGAACAGAACAGGCTTGTTGACCTGCAAGATGAGGGTTTTTCACCATTGCCTTTAACTTCATTGTTGTTGATTCCTACTTATCCTATCTCACCACACCTCCCCCAAGGTCTCTGGGCAAATCAGGTGTGAACCACTCCTGTGATACAGGCCTGTCCCAATCCAGCTGAATTGAGGCAGACTTTGGGCCAATGTCCGTTTGGAAAAGGCCCACTTAGGCCAGCAGGTTTCTCAAAGTATCTGTTGCTGTGAACAGCATGTAGTGTGGATGTGTGAACCCTAGCATATTAAACATGAAAGAAACACAAGGCCAGCACTGAGGAGGTTTCCAGAGCCAGGCCTGAGGGTGAAACAGTTGTGCTCAAAAGGAAAAGCGGCCTCACCACCTATAAAAATAACTGGTTGCAAAAACAAAACAAAAATTAATTAAATAAATAAAAATGAAAAATAAAAAAAACCAACCCAGAAAAGCTCCTATCACACACCCATCACCACTTCAGATTTTGACATCTCCTGCCAAATCACAGCCTCGGGACTCAGCATTCATGTATCCTGCAGTCTGAACTTGGAATCTCATACATTCCCCCATTGGCTACCATCATTTGCCCAGCATGGAATTGCTTCTTGTCCAACAAGGCAGCCAGATTGGGACCCATAGGCATGGAATGGCTCTGAAGGAATCAGCTGTCTCTCTCTGTGCTTCATCTAACTTTGGAGCCAAATGATAAAAGACGGTTGTTCCCAATTTAATAATGGCGTCCTTTATGAGTGTGCCAGTTAATTAGGGAGCAGGTTCTAAAAATAGTTTACCTGGGCCACAGGTCACCATAGCTTCCATCTCTGGGGTGAAAACCAACCACTAGTATCTGCAATTTCTACCCGAGTTCTTGTCAAATCTTTGATCTTACATGGAGTAATTTCACACTTCTCTGGCATAGAATTCTTCACCAACCGCACAACAGATCAGTAGCGACAGTGAGGTACAACTCCCCCAACTATGCCCTTTTATTTCTTTAATCTGGAGGCACAGATTTAAATTAGGGACTAAATTCAGGTGCAGCTTAGAATCCCTGTAAGACAGCAAATGTCAGGTCTCTATTAAAAATAGGATCTTTCTGCAGCTATATCACATTCAACACGGATTTCATTTTCTACACATTTGCAGCACCTCCCAGGGGTGAGCTGAACAGAAATGTCACTTCCATTTTTCCATCCCTACCTCAATAGGGATTGTATTTCCCAAATAATAGGCAACATGCAGCTGATTAGGAAGGAGATCTCTTCGGGAGCGACCTCCTGCAGGGCCTGGGCCACAACTGCTTTGGTCGTGAAATACATGGGTATTTTGCTTAGTTCCAAATAATTTACTAGGGAATCTTCTTCCCAGCCCTTTAGAAAAAATACTGACCTAACCAATTGAACAACAGGGGGATTGGAATGGTGATGGGGAATAAGGGAATCCCTCTGACTTACCTTAACTACGTCTGTTGTTACAGCAGGTGAAATGACATTTTCCCCTATCCCTGCCCTGTTCCTGCTCTTTCTTATAGTTCAATATATTTTAAGTGAGGAAAATAGTAGCAAAAATATCTGCTCTGCAGCACAACCTGAAGCAACATCAGAGCAACTGGGAATGAAACAATTGGTTTCTGAAGGGAGAACTTGATGACTAACAATTGCTGTGAAATGGGGGAACAGTATAACCGTGATGCTCAGGGTTTGTTTAGACCAGGGAAAGTGATGGAGTTTAGGTCAGGTCAAGGGGAAAGCTAATGCCAACCCCTGCATCTGGGCTGCATCTGCACAACAACTCTAATTGTCTTTTTACACCAAGATGACTAACTTGAGCAGCCGACGCCATGTACAGCCCTAGTGGATGTAAGGCACAGATACTTTTTGCCTCAGTGTACCTTGTTGGGATCAAACCTCCAGGAGCTGATGAACATTCCTGGCTCAAAAGGAAAGGAGTTGATAGAAAAGATCACAGGACAGATCCCAAAGAAGGGTGAGCTGCAAAAGGCAGAAGCAGGTAACTCATCTGGGGGAGCTGAGAGACCACGGTGAAGATGGTGCAAAAATCACAATGTGGGAATTAGGATATGTGATTTTTTTTTTAATTTTGCCCAGCCCTAGTCAAAGGATTTATTACAGTTCTCTCTCATGTGGATTTTCTGATGTCTAATAAGGTGTGAGCGCAGACTGAAGCTTTTCCTGCACTCAGAACATGTGTAGGGCGTCTCCCCTGTGTGGATTCTCTGATGTCTGATAAGGGCTGAGCTGTAACTGAAGCTTTTCCCGCACTCAGTGCATGTGGGGGGTGTCTCCCCTGTGTGGATTCTCTGATGTCTGATAAGGGCTGAGCTATAACTGAAGCTTTTCCCGCACTCAGCGCACGTGTAGGGCGTCTCTCCTGTGTGGATTCTCTGATGTGTGATAAGGCGTGAGCGCAGACTGAAGCTTTTCCCGCACTCAGCGCACGTGTAGGGCTTCTCTCCTGTGTGGATTCTCTGATGTGTGATAAGGTTTGAGCGCTGACTGAAGGTTTTCCCACACTCAGAGCACGTGTAGGGCGTCTCCCCTGTGTGGATTCTCTGATGTCTGATAAGGTCTGAGTTCTGAGTGAAGCTTTTCCCGCACTCAGAGCACGTGTAAGGCTTCTCTCCTGTGTGGCTTCTCTGATGTGTGATAAGGTTTGAGCTCCGACTGAAGCTTTTCCTGCACTCAGAGCATGTGTAGGGCATCTCCCCTGCGTGGATTTTCTGATGTCTGATAAGGGCTGAGCTGTAACTGAAGCTTTTCCCGCACTCAGTGCATGTGGGGGGTGTTTCCCCTGTGTGGATTCTCTCATGTCTGATAAGGGCAGAGCTCCGCCCGAAACTTTTCCCACACTCAGAGCACATGTAGGGCGTCTCCCCTGTGTGGATTCTCCGATGTCTGATAAGGTGTGAGCTCCGACTGAAGCTTTTCCTGCACTCAGAGCACGTGTAAGGCCTCTCTCCTGTGTGGATTCTCTGATGTAAGATGAGGGCTGAATGACAAATGAAGCATTTCCCACACTCAGAACATTCATAAGGTTTCTTACCCATGTGGATTTTCCTATGTGTGATAAGGGCAGAGCTCTGACTGAAGCTTTTCCCGCACTCATGGCACATGTAGTGTGTCTCTTCCAAGTTGATTCTGTCACTTGTTATAAGGTCTAAGTGGCTACTAAAGTTTTCCTCTGGCCTCTGCTGAGTCTCACAGGCTTTTGGTTTTTCTGGGAGTGCACAACTCCTGGAAACATTCCCTTTGAGTCTTCCTAATAAAGTTCCACGTGGTTCTCTTTGCTCAGCATCTTCCTGCTGGAGTGTCTCCTCCTCATTCTGACTCACCATCCCATCACCTGATGGGAGACACAGAGAATCCAGGCATAGGTCACTACCTGCGCCAGAAAGAAAGAAAATTTCAGAGAGAGGAATGGAAAAAGGGATGAACAATCCAAAATATGTGTGGGAGAGATCAAACCTATCAGGAGCTGATTTTCCCCAGAGGAGAGAGGAAGGGATCAGTTTTGGTCTGCATCTCATGAGAACACTCAGGGGAAAGCGAGATCAGGGAGCAACCTGCTGCCAGTTGTCAGTCAGAATAGGAGGGAAGCCATGAGTGACATCTGCCATAATGATTCCACATCTGCAGGGGACAATCCTGAACTTGAAGAGCTCACAGGGTCTTTGTAGGGCATCCCAAATGTTTCCTGCATTCCCGCACAGTTTTTGAGTTGGTTTAACCAATTCTTCACCTGTGCAGGCAGCTCTTGGAAGCACTTCTTTCTCAGAGCCCTGGAGGTCCGGGACCCACGGTTCTTCCCCTTGTTCCAGCTGCGAGATCACATCAGGTTTGGAAATAGGAAACCCTACTCCAGGCAAAGAAAACAAGGGAGGTCAGTGGAATTTGTGGGATACTTGTCACAAAGAATATTCCATGGTTTTAACCCCCAGCTCATTTTTAAGCAGTAACATCCCAAGGCCAGCTTCCTTGGCTCAAAGTGGCAGGAGAGTTATTATAATAAATCATATGAACTACCTTAGTGCCTAAGGAGCAACTAACAGTGGGTCCCCATTGTGCTAGGCAAAGCACAAACAGAGAATAGTAGATGGCCCATGCCCTGAAGAATTTACAATCTAAATATACAAGACAGACACAGAATGGGGGAAGGGGTAGAACCCACTGTTAGGTGTATTTTTATCACGTAGCTGGTTACAGGGTGTAGATGAACGGACTCACCCCTGCGGTGCCTTCTGCTGGTGACTCCTGGGAATTAGCTCATTCCAGCTCTGGAGCGCTTTCTGCAGGCCGGTGATCCGCCTGTCCTCTGGCCCCCCTGCCCCTCCCTGGACCCGGTGCCCCTTTATTTGGGGTGCTACCCACTGGCAGTACCCCACCAATCTGGGTCTCCCCTCCCTGGGGAACCCCCAAACCACTATCCCCACTTTGCCTCAGTTACTGCCTAGTCTCCATCTAGCCCCCGTTCACTGGGGCAGACTGCAGTGTCAGCCACTCACCATAGGCAAAGGGGTTTGGACCTGCTGCCTTTGCCTACCCCTAGCCTGCCTCTGCAATCCCCCAGTACCTGTTGGCTTTGTGCTAGGCCGCAGCCTGGGGCTTTCCAGGCAGGAGCTCCCCAGCTTCTCTGCCTTTCCCCATCCCTGCTCCACTCAGGTACCCTGTGTCTAGCTCCCTGCAGCCAGGCCCTTCTTCCTCTACAGGCAGAGGGAGACTCTTGTCTGCCCCTGGCTTCTCTGTCTTTATAGGGCCAGCTGAGTCTGTCTGGGGCATGGCCCCAGCTGCAGCCACTTCCCCCAATCAGTCCAGCCTAAAGGCTGCTTTCTCCAGCCACAGCCCCCTCCCAGGCTGTTTTTAATCCTTCAGGGCAGGAGCAAGGGACCACCCTGCTACACAGGGGTATAAAAACAAAGAATCAAAATCACAGTCTGCCTGTGTCTGGGCCTTCTCTCACTAGGATCGTCTGAGGCCTTGTTCTTAGGCTAAGGCCTTTGGCTAAGCAGCAGGGGCAGCCATAAGCTGGGAAGCGAAGGGTCACATCCTCACATCCCAAACCAGTCACACTGAAATAAGGTGCTACTGGGCTGTTAGGAAGATGATCCTGTCCTGATAGTGCCCATCACCACCAGATAAAGAAACAGATCTTAAAATGGTTAAAGAAAACCTAGTTTGACAGCAGCCTGTCTGGCAAGAAATCCCTTATCAATGCTTGTGGTTGTGAAATGATGGTTACTCACCGTAGTAACTGTTGTTCTTCGAGATGTGTTACTCCTATCCATTCCATGTAGATGTGCGCGCCGCGCGTGCACGGCTCTTCAGAACATTTTTACCCTAGCAACTCCGGCGGGCCGGCTGGGCGCCCCCTGGAGTGGCGCCGCCATGGCGCTGAATATATACCCCAGCCGGCCCGTCCGCTCCTCAGTTCCTTCTTGCTAGCTACTCCGACAGTGGGGAAGGAGGGCGGGTCTGGAATGGATAGGAGCAACACATCTCGAAGAACAACAGTTACTACGGTGAGTAACCGTCTTTTCTTCTTCGAGTGATTGCTCCTATGCATTCCATGTAGGTGATTCCCAAGCCTTACCTAGGCGGTGGGGTCGGAGCGAGACGTGGGAGAGTGTAAGACTGCGTAGCCGAAGGCTGCATCGTCTCTGGATTGCTGCACCAACGCGTAGTGGGAAGCGAAGGTGTGAACAGAAGACCAGGTGGCCGCTCTACAGATGTCCTGGATGGGGACATGGGCCAGGAAGGCGGCAGACGAGGCTTGCGCTCTTGTCGAGTGAGCGGTGAGGCGGCATGGTGGCACGCGAGCAAGCTCGTAACATGTCCGGATACATGCCGTCACCCAGGAGGAAATCCGCTGCGAGGAGACCGGCTCGCCTTTCATGCGGTCGGCAACCGCCACAAACAGCTGTGGCAAACGCCGGAAGGGCTTCGTCCGCTCGATATAAAAAGCGAGGGCCCTGCGGACGTCCAGAGTGTGAAGCTGTTGCTCACGAGGTGAGGCGTGCGGCTTCGGGAAGAAGACCGGAAGGAAGATCTCCTGATTGAGGTGAAAGGCCGACACCACCTTAGGGAGGAAGGCCGGGTGTGGTCGGAGCTGCACCTTGTCTCCGTGGAAGAGGGTGTATGGTGGACTAACCGTTAGTGCCCGGAGCTCAGAAACTCGTCTTGCTGATGTAATTGCGACTAGGAAGGCTGTCTTCCAGGAGAGGTAGAGTAGAGAGCATGTGGCTAGTGGCTCGAAGGGCGGCCCCATAAGCTTGGCCAGAACGAGATTTAAATCCCAGGTTGGGGAAGGACGCCGCACCGGTGGGTACAAGCGGTCCAGGCCCTTAAGGAAGCGGGAAACCATCTGGTTGGAGAATATGGACCGACCTCCCATGGATGGACGAAAGGCGGACACGGCTGCCAGGTGCACCTTTAAGGAGGAGACCGCGAGTCCTTGTTGTTTAAGGTACCAGAGGTAGCCCAGGATTGTAGGGATAGGGACTAGGAAGGGATTAAGGCCGCGCTCATCGCACCAGAGCGCGAAACGCTTCCATTTCGCGAGGTAGGTGGAGCGAGTGGAAGGCTTCCTGCTTTCAAGTAGGACTTGCTGTACTGCCGCCGAACAGTCCCTCTCTGCGTGGGTCAACCACGCAGGTACCAAGCTGTAAGATGGAGGGACTGTAGGTTCGGGTGGCAGAGTCTGCCGAAGTCCTGTGTGATGAGGTCCGGCCATAGCGGAAGGGGAATGGGATCCCGAACGGAGAGCTCGAGCAGCAGGGTGTACCAGTGCTGCCTCGGCCAGGCCGGAGCGACGAGTAGCACCCGGTGTATGAGCGGGAATGGAGGGAAGGCGTAGAGGAGGTGATCCGTCCAGGAGCAAAGGAATGCGTCCGACAGGGAGCCTGGGGAGCGACCCTGGCACGAACAAAACAGGTGGCACTTCCTGTTCTCCTTGGAGGCAAACAGGTCTATCTGGGGAAACCCCCACCTCCGGAAAATTGTGTGCACCACATCCGGACAGAGAGACCACTCGTGGGAGAGGAACGACCTGCTGAGATGGTCGGCCAGCGTGTTCTGCACTCCTGGAAGAAAGGACGCTTCCAGGCGAATCGAGTGGGTCACGCAGAAGTCCCACAGGAGCATCGCTTCCTTGCAGAGCAGGGAGGAGCGAGCTCCGCCCTGCTTGTTCACATAGAACATCACCATTGTGTTGTCCATGAACACCGCCACGCAGCGGCCTTGCAGACGGGCACGGAAGGCGAGACACGCCAAGCGGATCGCTCGCAG
This sequence comes from Mauremys mutica, assembly GCF_020497125.1. Classification (NCBI taxonomy): domain Eukaryota; kingdom Metazoa; phylum Chordata; order Testudines; family Geoemydidae; genus Mauremys; species Mauremys mutica. The sequence continues at coordinate 84,205 of NW_025423065.1, forward strand.
CTCCCGGACGTTGATGTGGAGGGAGAGCTCTTGGGGCGACCAGAGACCCTGTGTGTGAAGGTCGCCCAGGTGAGCCCCCCATCCCAACGCCGAGGCATTCGTGGTCAGGGTGACGGATGGGCGAGGAGGGCGGAACGGGACTCCTGCATACACGACCTCTGGGTCCAGCCACCAGCTGAGCGAATCGAGGGTAGGCTTCGTGACCGTGACCACCAATGCGGGCGGTACACCGATGCCAGCCAAGATTGAAATGGGCGAAGGCGCAGCCTGGCGTGCGTGGTCACGAATGTGCAGGACGCCATGTGGCCCAGGAGGCGCAGGCAGGACTGAACCGTCGTCGTGGGAAAGGTGTGTAGGTCCCGAATGATGGAGACCATTGTCTGGTGCCGAGATCGAGGGAGGCAGGCCCTGGCTAAACTGGAGTCGAGGACCGCTCCGATGAACTCCACCCGTTGCGATGGAGTTAAAGTGGACTTCTCGGCATTGATGAGAAGGCCCAGGAGCCGAAATAGGGATAGTATTTCCGTCATCTGGTCCATTACCAGCTGTCGGGATGTCCCGCGAACCAGCCAGTCGTCGAGATACGGGTAGACGTGTATGCGACGATGGCGGAGGGCTGCGGCAACCACTGCCATGCACTTGGTAAAGACCCTTGGCGCGGTGGACAGGCCGAAGGGTAGCACCGCAAACTGGTAGTGCGCGCTGTTGACCATGAAGCGCAGGTAGCGTCGATGGGGAGGGTAAATCGCGACATGGAAGTAGGCGTCCTTCATATCGAGGGCGGCAAACCAGTCTCCCGGATCCAGGGAGGGAATGATGGTCCCCAGGGTGACCATGCGAAACTTGAGCTTGAGCAGGTACCTGTTGAGCTCGCGGAGGTCTAGTATGGGTCGGAGACCTCCTTTCGCCTTGGGGATGAGAAAATATCGGGAATAAAATCCCCTGCCCCGCATGTCGTGCGGCACCTCCTCTATGGCCCCCAAGCTCAACAGAGTCTCGACCTCTTGTAGGAGGAAATGCTCGTGAGAGGGGTCCCTGAAGAGGGACGGGGAAGGCGGGTGGGAAGGAGGGGGCGAAATAAACTGAAGGCGGTACCCATACTGGATAGTACGAAGGACCCAGTTGTCCGATGTTATTTGGGACCACGCCGGAAGGAAGTGGGAAAGGCGGTTGTAAAATAACGGGGTAGGATCCGGGAAGGAGACTGATGGGCCGTCCTCGGGCGTCCCATCAAAAGGCCTGTTTGGGCCCTTGAGGGGCCTTGGAAGGGGCCTGGGCCTGGTTGCGTCTGTTGCCCGATGGTCTACGGCGGTTTAGGTTAGCACGCCTACTATTATAGGCCTTGACCTGGCCTGGGTAAAGGGCCGGTAGGGCTGCTGCCGGAATGACCTCCTCTGGGTAGCCGGTGTGTGCATACCCAAGGTGCGAATGGCAATTCGACCATCTTTGAGGGTCTGAATTCTGGAGTCCGTTTTCTCTGAGAAGAGACCCTGAGTGTCAAACGGGAGGTCTTGAAGGGTGTACTGCACCTCAGGCGGCAAGGTGGAGGACTGCAGCCAGGAGATACGCCGCATGGTCACACCGGAGGCCAGGGTTCTGGCTCCTGAGTCCGCCGAGTCCAGAGCGGCCTGGATGGAGGACCGGGAGGCTTTTTTGCCTTCGTCCAAGAGGGCCGAGAACTCTTGACGTGAGGCTGTTGGGATCAGCTCCGAAAATTTCGCCAGGGACACCAAGATGTCAAAGGTGTAACGAGCGAGAAGAGCCATCTGGTTGGCAATCCGGAGCTGGAGGCCACCCGCCGAATAGACCTTCCGGCCCAACAGGTCCATGCGCCGTGCGTCTTTGGATTTTGGCGCCGGGGCGGGCTGCCCATGCCTCTCCCTGTCATTTACGGACTGTACCACGAGGGAGTCCGGAGTCGGGTTGGTATAGAGGTACTCGTATCCGGTGGGCGGGACCGAGTACTTGCGCTCCACGCCACGCGCGGTGGGAGGGACGGACGCCGGCGACTGCCAGATGGTAGTGGCATTCCGCTGTATGGTGCGGATGAAGGGCAGGGCCACCCGCAGCGGGGCCTCGGCTCCAATGACGTTGGTCACCGGGTCGTCATCCTCCGGGACCTCCGCCACGGGGAGGTCGATAGCCTTCGCCACCCGTCGAAGAAGGTCTTGCTGGGCCCGCAAGTCAATAGGAGGGGGGTCTGCGGTAGAAGCCCCCGCCACCGCCTCATCCGGCGAGGATGATGAGGACAGACCTTGGACCACCGCTTCTGGAGCTGGTTCTTCCAGGGGGTGTGAAGCCGCCTCGGACCCTGGATGCTGAGCGGGGCCTCACCCGGTGGTGATGGGGGAGGCCTGCTCACCGTGGCTTCGGGCACCCTATGTTCGGCGCCCACGTGCCTCGGCGGAAAGGGGAGTCCTTGAGGCTCGTGGTAGGCCCAAGGGACCCAAAAACCCCACTGCTGTGGTCCGTGGTCCTGGCCTTGGGGGTCGGCCCGGAGATCTCTCCCGCTGCCCGCCTGAGAGGCGACTGAGGGCTGACGAGAAGGCAAAGGCGGGGCAGAGGCGCTGAAAGATTGCGCCGTGGATGCCGGCAGTAGGTCCCTGGGCGGTGCCGAGGATCGGTGCCGGTCATCGCGGTGCCGGGATGGAGAGCGGGACCAGCGACTGTTGCGGTGCCGGGAGCTCGACCGTGACCTCGACTGACGGCGTCGGGAGCGGCTTCGGGAGTCGCGGTGCCGGGAACGGTACCGGGATCCGGACCTCCCTCGGTACCGACGGTCGGGTGACCGGGACCGGGAGCGTCTCCGGGAGTGCGACCGGTACCGCGATGTTGAGCGGTACCGGGACTGCGACCGGTGCCGAGACGGAGAGCGGTACCGCGATGGTGAACAGTGCCGAGATCTGGATCGGCGTGGCGGTGACCGTCTGCGGGACCGGGAGCGGGACCGGGACCGACGTCTATCTCGCCCGTCAGGGGGAGGCGGCCGCATCATCGCCGGCTTGCCCGCTGACTGAACGGCCCGCACCGGCGGTGCTGGGGCCGGAGGCTCGGTGCCTCTGTGAGCTCGATGAGCTCTCTCGCCGATGAGAATGTCTCGGGCGTGGACGGGAGCTGCAGCTCAACCACGGTTGGCACCGGGGAGCAGGGTGGTACCGGATTCAACGGCTCTTGCGGTGCCGGAGTCAACGGTACCGTGCACGGTTTGTGCACCGCCGCAGCCGGTACCGGAGGCGCCGGTGGTGGCTGGGCAAGCGGTCCCGTAGCATGCGGCTTAGAGGCCGTCTGCGCTGTCTTCCGTTTTCTCGTTGGAGAGAGGGAACGGTGCCGGGACGCCGGTGCCGGCTGCGGAGCTCGAGCAGTCTCGGTACCGGAGCGGCTCGGGGCCGCCGGTGCGCTGCGCGCCGATGACGATTTCGGTGCCGCTGGGGTCGGCGCAGGAGGTTGAAGTGTCGCCTCCATAAGGAGCTGCTTCAGGCGAGTGTCCCGCTCCTCTCTAGTTCTCGGCTTAAACGCCGTGCAGATGGGACACTTATCTGGACGATGGGTCTCCCCGAGGCAGCGCAGGCAGGAGTCGTGCGGGTCCCCGACAGGCATGTGCCGCTGGCAAGCCGCACAGGGCTTAAACCCCGGTGCCTTGGGCATGAGCCCGCACCGGTTGTGGAAGAAGAGGGGCTAAACCCCCCTAATTCCCTTACTATACTATATCTAACTAAACTTATTCAACTAATCTAACAACTAAACTAACTTAACCAATTATGTACATGCAGGGAAATGGAGAAACGCTAGGGCTGTGGAGGTAAAGGAGCACTCCACTGTTCCAACTGGCCGTCACGGGCGGTAAGAAGGAACTGAGGAGCGGACGGGCCGGCTGGGGTATATATTCAGCGCCATGGCGGCGCCACTCCAGGGGGCGCCCAGCCGGCCCGCTGGAGTTGCTAGGGTAAAAATGTTCCGAAGAGCCGTGCACGCGCGGCGCGCACACCTACATGGAATGCATAGGAGCAATCACTCGAAGAAGAACCCTCATTTCTGTATTGTTTTATCTTTATGGCCACCACTTTTACAATGTTAAACAGTCTGGTTCTCTAACTGGTTTTGTCTGCTGTATAATTAATTTTGCTAGATGTAAGTTAATTAGGGTAGTGGGATACAATTGGTTAGAGAATTATGTTTCAATGTGTTAGGATTGGTTAATTAAATTTCAGTACAATGATTGGTTAAGCAAAGGTATAGCTGACAATGTTACTATATAAACTTAGTCAACCAGGAGGGGGAGCAGGGAACGGGGACACAGGGTAAATGCTCTGCGGCATCAGAGCTGGTAAGGGGGACACGGGGAAAATGCTCTGCGGTGTCAGAGCGGATAAGGGGGACACGCTGCCGAAGACCCCAGGCCTCCTGAATCCTCTGGGCAGCCCTGAGTGACAATCATTCCCTTGTCTCTGTCGGGTATTCCATTGATGTAGGTTACTCCCAGCCAGTCCTTAATGACCCATTCATATCACCCCATGACAGCTACGTGACAAAACACCTCACGTCTCCTGCTCTTTATAATCACAACAATACCAATGACAGCAGGAAACTGAGGTGTGCATTGGCATCATACAAGTATCACCAAAAGTCCCACCTCTATCTCAGACACACACACACACTGCTCACAGCCCCTGGAGAGAAAGCAAAGCACAGGAACTGGACGTTAGTCCAGCAAACACAGTGGAGGACAAGCTGCAATCCTCACACACTGGTCAAAAAGGAGAGGCATGTGGGTCCCTACCCACAGAGAGGGGCTGGCTACAGGCCTGATATCTGAGGGGTCATTCCTTGAGCAGACCATGGAGGCAGGTCAAAGGCTTCGCTACCCCAGAACTGTGACATCGCAAAAGCACATTCTGAGGAACTAGGAAATCTAGTGACTCAGGGGTAATGGGAGGGAGAATTACACTCCCCCAGTGTGAGGAGAAGGCTGGGGAATTACACACTAACATTCAGGAGCAACAGCCCCTAATTCTTCCGGAAAAGGAGAAGGTCAGAAACAAGAACTGGGCCACGCAGCCTCAGGAGGGACAGGCTCAGAGATCCAAGGAGCCGGGAGGGAAGACAGCTTGTGGCTGCTGCAGATGGGGAGAGGGGGGACAAGACTCTCTCCAAACTCTCACTCTTCTTGACCCCGACCTGAGTTTACGATCTATGACCCAGTCTCACGTCTTGTGGGCAATTTTATACTCGCTAGAGGTAAGATGTCATGATCAGAGAATTGCTTATTAGCTTGGAACATGTGTGGAGGGGCAAGGAGGTGAACATAAAGAAATGGGTTATTCAGGGCAGGTCGACACTACAGCCAGGATTGACGCTCTGAGATCGATCCAGCCGTGGTCGATTTACTGATACGATTTAGTAAACGTAGCCTAAGCTTGCTACAGTTCAGGGCCTTATATTACGTTGAGGCTTTGTGAGAGTGGTTATGGTGAAGTCTGGGATTTACCTGAGGTTTGGGTAGGGATTAAAGGTCTGGAATCCCCCACAGCTCTAGATCCCCAAACCTCTCCTCCCTCCCACTGACCCACCCACCCCACTTCCTGGGTGCCTTTCCTCCACACTCCCCTCTCCTTATGGGAGATAAGGGAAAAAAGGGGGACAAAGAAACTTGTCAAAACTTGGATGATGAATAAAGTTATTACTGCTCAGCTTCTTTAGAGACCCCCACAGCTTCTAATAACCCATGGCACAGGACTCCTTACCCAGCGAGGTCACCGTCTCATAGTTCTCCTGCATCACATCCCTGTAGAGGGCTCTCTGAACAGGATCCAGCAGAGCCATTTCCTCCCTGGTGAAATACACAGCCACCTCCTCGAAGGTCACCGGCCCCTGAAAGAGCAAGAGTCCAACACTCAGGACCTGCTGCCCCACTCACAACCCCACTATTCACAGAACAGCAGCACCAGGTAAATGGAAGCTCCGCGAGGCACATGTTAACAGAGTCCCACCCCACCTTGCTTAGAGCAGCCAGGAGGCATCAGAGGGCGGAAAGAGAGAAACTTTGAGTCTCCCAGCTGACAGACGGAGGCAGGGTCGTCACATTTATCACATAGCTACTAACCAGAGCTTAATATAGGAGATGGGGCTGTCTCTGGACCCTGCTGCTGGCTCCCTGGTAGGAATCCCAACACTCTCCAAATAAAATATATGGAAGAAAGGGGAACTCAATAGTAAAGAATCTAAGTTAGAAGGTCAGAATTGTAGAAAGTTGGCAAGGGAAGCTATCAGAAATCAATGATCAACCAATGAAAATAAGAAGGAAGTTTTTAAAAGTACAAAATTAATCCTAACAATGGTAGTGGTACATTACTAGATGGAAATGGCAGAATTAACAACAATCATGCAGAAAAGGTAAAATGTTCAATAAATATTTCTCTCCTGGATTTGGAGAAAAACAGATGATGTAACTCATATCATAAGGTGTTGACGCTGACAGTCTTTCCATTCCAAAAGTAACTCATGAGGACATTAAACAGCAGCTGTTCAAGTTAGATGTGTTTAAATCAGTGGGTCCAGATAACTAGAGTTCTGAAAGATCTGCTGGAGGAGCGTGGTGGACTGTTAATGTTGATTTTAATTAGGACTTGGAACACTTGGGAAATTCCACAAGACTGGAATAAAGCTAATGCTGTGCCAATATTTAAAAAGTATAAAAGAGATGATGCAGCTAATTACAAGTGTGTCAGTCTGACATCGATACTGGGCAAAAGAATGGAGCAGCCGATACTGGATTTCATTAATAAAGAAAGGAGGGTAATATAATTAGTACCCATTAAAAAGGTGTAGACACAATAGATCCTATAGATCCTATCAGACTAACTGGATATCCTTACTGGATGAGATCAAAAGTTTGGTTGCAGCTAACAGTACTGATGTAATATACGTAGGCATATGAGTTGGTTCAGCACAATATTTTGACTAGAATGTACAAAATACACAGGGCATACATTAAATAGATTAAAAACTGGGATTTTAAATAGGGAACCACGGTCGAGTAGATTTCTTTCGAGCGGGTTCCCGCAAGGATTGGATCTTGGCCCTGTGCTATTTAACATTCTTATCAATGACCTGGAAGAGAATATAAAATCATCACTGATAACGTTTGCATTTGCCACAAAGACTGAGGATGGGGGGTAACTAATGAAATGTCAGTAGGTTCAGGTTTCAGCACTGGGAGTCTGGGAAGTTTTCGCAGCCCTGGCTGGAGGGTTATTTCCTGTTCCACAAAGAGGGAAAGTTCCATTCCCTACACTTGTGCCTTGACATTAGGAGCTATCTGACACTACAGCCCATATTCAGCATAGTGGCAGGATTATAATATGATTAGGACATGAGGCATTTTGTACAAGATGAGTCATGTGCGGTGTCACTGGAAAAGTTATGATTTGCTGAATATGATACCTGTGTGCATGGATCATGTTTTGTATCTGAAGTTATGGATATTGACTCTGTATCTGTCTTTCAAATGTGCTTACTCTGGGTAACACCCACAACGAGCCTTTCAGGTACAATGAAGAAGCCAGACAGTGCTGATGGTTCAGCAACAAAGACATGTGACCAGACCACATGACAATGAACTTTATTTTGGTACCTGTATTTTTCCACAAACTGGACTGGGAACTGAGTTTGGAACAAAGGGTTCCCGACATATGGAAAAGCTACATAAGGTGGGTGTGACATCATCTCTTGGCCTCATTCCCCACACAAGAGAACTCCTGGAAGCACCTGAGGAACAAAGATTGAACTGGGGGAAGTGCTGGTCCCAGGGTAAAGAGATTTCTAGCTTGTGTATGGAAACTTGGGGGACGGCTTCTATCATCAGTCAGGGTGAGAAATTGCTAATTCAAATTCTATCCAGATAGTATGTTAGGCTTAGTTTGAGCTTTTGGTCATTTGCTAAGTCATCTGCTTTGATCTGTTTGCTAACACTTATCGCAGGGAAATTGGCTGTTGTCTTCTCTCTCTCCTTGAGTGGCTTAGGTAAAGCACTCAGGTAGCTTAGTTGGGTGTATGGCGCCACCTGCTGTCGTGTTGGGTGATAACAGGCCCTGGAGAGGCTGGCTGAATCTCCAGCAAAGCAGCGTGAGAAGGGGCAGCCCAGCTTGAGGGTTAGAGGGCACAGCGGTTCCCAGAAGCTCCCCAGACTGCACCCCGGGGTGACAACCCATCACACCCTCTAGTACACAAGTCTCAGCAGGTTTGTCACATCCTGTCCCCTCCCTTTCTCCACCCAAGATACTTCCTGCCTCCCACCACCTCTAGCAGCTCCCACCAGTGGTGAGCTCCAGCCGATTCGCATGAACCGGTTGTTAAATTTAGAAGCCTTTTTAGCCCTGGTCTACACTAAGCTCGGGGGTCGAACTAGGGTACGCGAATTCAGCTACGTGAATAACGTAGCTGAATTCGAACTACCCTAGTTCGACTTACTTACCGTCCAGACGCCGCGGAAGCGAACTCCGCGGCTCCAGGGTCGACTCCGGCAACTCCTCCTGCCGCGGTGGAGTACCGGAGTTCGAACTAGCGCTTCCGGGGTTCGAACTATCGCGTCTAGATCAGACGCGATAGTTCGAACTCCGAGCAGTCGAACTCGCCGCGTCGACCGTCCCGGTAAGTCTAAACGTACCCTTAGAACTGGTTGTTCCTGGACAACTGGTTCTAAAAAAGCTTTTAAATTTAACAAAGGCTCGGGCAGCTGTCCACCCGGCCCCCGGCCCCAGCTCGCCTCCCCCTCTCCTGTGAACGCTCCGCCCTCCTTCTCCTCCCCCTCCCCTGCTTCCCACGAATCAAATGTTTGCGGGAAGCCTGAAACAAGCAGCAGGCTGGTAAGCCGGGCCTGGGGGGGGCAGTGGGACGGCGCGCGCGGCCCAGTCCGGCTCCAGCTGAGCAGCTCCCCCTGGCACTGGCTGAGCGCCCCAGCCGGGTCCCGGCTAAGCACCCCTGGCTTGGGCTGGTCCCGGCCGAGCGGCTCCAACACGGCCCAGCACAGGCTCCGCAGCACCGGTCCCGGCCGAATGGCTCCAGCCCGGATCAGGGAGTCGGGTCCTGCAGCCCAGTCGCGGTCCCGGCACAACGGACCCGGTCCTGGTAAGGGGGCAGGGAGCGGGTGTTCGGTGGCTTGTGGGGGGCTGGATAGTGGTTGGGGGGGTCAGAGGGCAGGGAACAAGGGGGTTGAATGGGGGCAAGGGTCCCGGGGGGCAGTCAGGAAGGAGCAGGGGTTGGATGAGGTGGTGGGGGGCAGTCAGGGACACAGAGAAGGGGTGGTTGGATGGGGCAGGGGTTCCAGGGGGGCATCAAGAATGAGAGGAGGGGTTTGATGGGGCGGCAGGGGGCAGTCAGGGGACAGTCAGGGGATGGGTCAGGGGTCCCCACGGAGGGTGTCAAGGAGCATGGGGGGTTGGATGGGGCAAGACCCCCAGGGGGGCATGACCCCCTCGTGAGGTGAGGAGGAGGGAACCTGTTGTTAATATTTTGGCAGCTCATCACTGGCTCCCACCCTCCTGTACATTTACTGCTTCTCTCCCTCCAAGCAGAACCCACCACCAGCTCCCCGAGAATCCCTTACCTGAGCCAGCTCCATTGCAGCCATTTCCTTCCCGCTGGGAGGAGGGGATAATCTGGAGCAAAGTGTGGACGCTAATCTGTAGCCTGCCAGGGCGAGAAGGGCAATGGGAGAGAATTCAGACAGGGTTTCTGTCCTTTCCACATGTCGATTCCCCCCAGCATTGTTCCCTGCTAATGGACATTCTAGGTTCTGCCACACTGTGAAGCACAGAGTGACCTTCTCCCAGTACAGGCCTAGCCCCCTCCTACCAGGGTGTAACCCTCTGACACATGGTGACACCCTCCCAGCAGCAGAGTCTCTCTGTTACACTTATCAAGTTTGCGGAAGATACCAAGCTGGGAGGGGTTGCAAGGACTTTGGAGGATAGAACTGAAATTCAAAATGATCTGGACAAACTGGAGAAATGGTCTGAAGTAAATAGGATGAAATTCAATAAGGACAAATGCATAGTACACCGCTTAGGAAGGATCAATCAGTTGCACACATACAAAATGGGAAATAACGGCCTAGGAAGGAGCGCTGCGGAAAGGGATCTGGGGGTCACAGTGGATCACAAGCTAAATAGGAGTCAACAGTGTTGCAAAAAAGCAAGTATCATTTTGGGATGTATTAGCAGGAGTATTGTAAGCAAGACACGAGAAGAAATTCTTCTGCTCTCCTCCACACTGATTAGGTCTCAACTGGAGTAGTGTGTCCAGTTCTGGGGGCCACATTTCAAGAAAGATGTGGACAAATTGGAGAAAGTTCAGAGAAGAGCAACAAAAATGATTAAAGATCTAGAAAACATGACATATGAGGGAAGATTGGAAAAAACTGGGGAAGACTCAGAGGGGACGATCACAGTTTTCAAGTACATAAGAGGTTGTTACAAACATGCCGGAGAAAAATTGTTCTTCTTAACCTCTGAGAATAGGACAAGAAGCAATGGACTTAAATTACAGCAAGGGCGGTTTAGGATGGAGATTAGGAAAAAAACCTCCCTGTCAGGGTGGTTAAGCACTGGAATAAATTGCCCAGGGAGGTTGTGGAATCTCCATCATTGGTGATTTTAAAGAGCGGGTTAGACAAACACCTGTCAGGGATGGTCTAGATAATACTGAGTCCTGCCTTGAGGGCAGGGGACTGGCCTAGATGACCTCTCGAGGTCCCTTCCAGTTCTGTGATTCTAAGAACCAAAGGCCAGAGAAGAACAGAATCAAAGGAGTCACTCTGGGGATTCTCCCTGTCATTGTCCCCAAGGCAGCTCTCTCAGGTTTAGAAGAGTGGTTTTGTGAAAGTTACTGGGGGCCCCCCTTAATAGCTTACAAGTGGCCAGTAGGGGGAAGCATTAGCCTCACGTACACGGTAACCTGAACTTTTGAACTATCTTTTCTCTTCTGCCTCAAAGCAGAGAAATCTTGCTCCAAGCCAGTTTTCACTGACCAGATAACGGTTTCACAGGGTCTGGCAACCACCAATGAAGCGTTAACACGACTTGGTCTTTGTCTGAACGTGTATAAAGGATCTGTAAAACTTGTGTCAGGCAGAGTCTTCTGTATCTATTTACAGGGCTCTCCTTTCTTCTGCAGAATAAAGCATCTTTCCTTATCCCTGTCAGGCTGTTATTGGCTCTCAGCTAGACGGACCCGATATTTCGGTAACAGTTTGATGCTCCAGCCTTTATCCAGTCTCTCCTGGCAGTGCCCCTTTCATGGGCTGGGCCTAGTTTTAGCCTTTGGGAAGCGTGACCCCGGGGATGCTGAGACTGGGCCTTCTTGCCGCAGCACATCTTGTTCCTTTCTGTGGCTCCCCAGTGAGTCCCAATGAGTAGATACTCCTCATACAGACTGTGAACATAAGAGCTGCCCACTGCATCAGAGCAATGGCCCGTCTAGCTCAGTGGCCAGTGCCAGGTGCCCCAGAGGGAATGAACAGAACAGGTAACCATCAAGTGATCCACCCCGTCACCCATTGCCAGCTTCTGGCAAACAGAGGCTAGAGACACCATCCCTGCCCAGCCTGCCTGTGACACTGGCAGATGAGGTGTTAGCTGTTGCAAAAGCCCCCATTTCTTCATTGAACATGGACAAACACACAGTGGAATCAGTCTGACTCACCTGTGTTAGTATTGTTAAAACAGGTATTAGGATTATAAGAACATGTTTAGACTTTATTGAATGCTTTACTGAGTTGCTGCCTGGGTTAACATCTGACTAGTTGCATTGTGAGCCTCTGTGGCTCTGTAAATCACCAGAGAGGAGAGAGACTTTACCTAGGTGAAGCGCTGATTGACAGCCAAATGCATTACACCCTGCAAAGGAATTTGCAAATCAAGTGCCCAATCAAGAAACACTTAAAGGACCTTGGGGAAACTCCAATCCACATACCCTGGTGGGCCGGGCCAGTTTCTTTACCTGCCACGTCCACGGGTCGGCCGATTGCAGCTCCCACTGGCCGCGATCTGCCGTCGCAGGCCAATGGGGGATGCAGGAAGCGGCGCAGGCTGAAGGATGTGCTGCCTGCCACTTCCCACCGCCTCCATTGGCCTGGAGTGACAAGCTGTGGCTAGTGGGAGCTGCGATCGGCCAAACCTGCCAACATCGCAGGTAAACAAACCGGCCCGGCCTGCCAGGGTGCTTACCCTGGTGAGCCGCGTGCCAAAGGTTGCTGATCCCTGAGCTAAAATATTTAAGAGACAAGTCAGTTGAAAATACAGTGGTGCAAGAACAAAGTAACATCGCTTCCCATTGCTACACAGCTTCCAGCTGCTGGAGGCTGCAATCCCCTGTCGTTAACATGGTTATTGGGCTGAAATCTCCCCACGGCCCGTCAGAGACAGACACGTACCTGTGTCGCTCCCCAGCTCCCGTTGCAGCGTCTCTAGGAGAAGGAGAAGATGGGAGAGGTGAGAATTCAGGCCCTCACATTCATGGAGAAACCCCCATTGATTATTAATGGAACTGCTGTTAACGACGAGATGGTGACAGAGATCAGAGGCCAATAACGCAGCCGCTGCAGACAGAGCCAGCCCCACAGGGCTGCTCCATGGGGAAGGGTGACTCGCTGAGCTGGGCTGAGAGATGGAGCCCAGGATCAGTGACATCACTAGAGTCCTCGACTCCTCCCCAGGGTCAGGGTCGCTCTAACCAGAGGAGACGCCACCCCCAGACTCTAACTCACCTTTGAATCCCAGCAGCACCTCCTGCAGCATGGCACTTTGCAGAGAGAAATCGCTGAGTCTCTTCTCCAGCTCCGCAAACGACGGCTCTGGCTTCCCAAACGTCCCGTCCTCCCTGCTGGGGAAAGGAGGGGTGAGAAACAGGCCTGAGCCCCAGACCCTGAGCCCAGCAACCCCCAAACTTCACAAAACCTGGATCTGAGCTTTGTAGCCTGAGATAGTCAATGTCAGGGTGAGTCACCTCAGCCCTGTGCTCCCCAGAGAGGCGGGAAGTGGGGAGACACTAGAGCAAGGAACGGAGACATTGTTCAGGGGCTTTCTCAGGGACGCTCTGGTTCTGGGGGGGGCAGAGCCACCCCCTACGCTGGTTTACTGCAGGAACAAGGGGCACCAGCACGGGGATCATGTGGAAGGGAGGAGACACAGACCAGAGAGTGGGCAGGTCCTACATGCTGACAGTGGCCACAGACAGAGCCCAGGGCTCCAGCAGGGAATGAACGTGGGCCCTTTAATACCAAAACCCCCAAAACCTTCAGCTGAAGCAGTAACCCTGGGGCGTCCAGCTCATTTGGCAGAGAGGGCCACATTGCACCGTCCGTTACGGTCAGTGGCCAGGGCATCGGGTTAGGACTCTGTGCCCTGCTCCATTCACAGCAGAACACCCACTGCTCTCCATGGGACACCCACGTACGAAGAACAAGGGGGGAATCTGCCCTTCGTATGGGAAATAAAATGTTAGTTCTTAGTATTTTGCCAAGTCTTTGCCTGTCACACTCAGTGTCACTCAGGAGGAAAACAGCCCCCTCCTGGACACCCTGTAGGGCCCTGCTGGTTCTTCCCTGTGTTACCCTGCCTTTCCCACCCTCCTTTCTCCATTTCTCGCTCGCTTCCTTGTCCTTGTGTCTCTCCTCTGTTCTTCCCTCTCTACAGCAACCCCCTATTCCCACCCCACAAAGGCTTCACTCCCCGTTCCACCTGCTCGAGTGATCAGCCAGGGAATGTTTAATGTTCACTTCAAAGTGCTGCCATTTCAGTTAACACCCCGATGACATTAACAGGGGACAGGAGAGTTCACGCTCTCAGAGCTGCGGCTTCAGGCTGCTGGCAGCCCCAGCAAGGCAACACTGTCTCCGTTTACACTGGGGAGGTGCTGAGGGCCGGCAACTCACTTTAACAAATGCGAAAGCTGAGATTCTGCGCCCTCTGAGTACGTGACGTGGCCACGTCAGTCCAGGAGACAGGCCTGGTCTGTCCCATCGGCCCTGGGTCTAGTAGCCCTGCTGTGACCTCATGAGCGACCAGACAGTAACCGGCTTGTCTCCTACCCGAGTCAGCCACTAGGGGAGACAGAATCACACGCTCCCAGGGAAGGGGGCAGCTTCCTATTCAGTGCAGTTATCAAACCTAGCGGCCCATGAGGGGGAGCGAAATGGAGCCCAGGACTTACCTGCCCCCAGTGCTCCCAGCACCCTAAAAAGGAGAGAAAGAGGAGGCCGTCACGGGGAGTGTCCCTGGGTGGGGAGGCCTCCTGCTCTGCAGGGGTCACCATTGAGGCCTCAGGCAGTAGGGGAATTTCAGGTTTACATTCCCAGAGCTGCTGCAACCCTACCAGCCCCAGCAAACCCTGCGGGCAGGTCCCACTGTGGAAATCTTCTCCCCGGGCACTTTACAGGCAGAAGATATTTCTCTGCATTGAGAATCAAATTCCCCCCAGGGCTGAGAGACCCGGAAGGCCCCTGGCCCCACTAAACCCATTAAGCTGCAGTGAGAGGGGCCTTGGGCCTGGCTCGGGACCTCAGCATGGTGGGGGAGGGGATTTCACCCTCCAAGTGCAAATGCAGAGAGACATTTCCAGGAGAGAAGGTCTTGGGGCTGCAGCATCCAGGACTCCCAGGGCCCATCCCTGGCGCCGCTGCCAGACTCACTGGGTAACGTTGGGCAGGGCTCTGCCCCTCCCTCTGCTTCACTTTCCCCATTTGTCCCATAGGGATAATGCCCCTGACACCTCTCTGTAAAGGGCTTTGGGGTCTAGGGCTCAGAAGCGCCTAGAGAAACGCTGCGTATGATCATTGCAACGACAGCCTGACCTGCAGGGGTTGGCTCAGCGGCTGCTGCCCCTTCTCGCCTCCCTCTCGCTGAGCAGGGAAATCTGCCAGGACAGGCTGCAGACGCCCTCATCCCTTCGCTGGACAATGGCTCTCTCTAGCTCCTCCAGCCGGGCCAGCAGCCGCTGCTCCTGCTCCTCCAGAAACCCTCGCAGCTCCTGCCACTCCCAGACGATCTTCTGCCTCTCGGCTGCCGTCTGTTTCTGCAACAGGGAGAGGGCGGCTCAGTTACAGGGGAACATAGAACATAAGAATGGCCAGACTGGATCAGACCAAAGGCTCATCTAGCCCAGTGTCCTGTCTTCTGACAGTAGCCAATGCCAGGTGCCCCAGAGGGAATGAACAGAACAGAGAATCATCAAGTGATCCATCCCCTGTCGCCCATTCCCAGCTTCTGGCAAACAGAGGCTAGGGACACCATCCTGCTCATCCTGGTTAATAGCCCCTAAGGGACCTGTCCTCCATGCACTTCTCTAGTTCTTTTTAGAACCCTGTTAGTGTCTTGGCCTTCACAACATCTCCTGGCAAGGGGTTCCACAGGTTGACTGTGTGTTGTGTGAAGAAATACTTCCTTTTGTTTGTTTTAAACCTGCTGCCTATTCATTTCACTGGATGACTCCTAGTTCTTGTGTTATGAGGAGGAAATAACACTTCCTTATTTACTTTCGCCACACAAGTCATGATTTTATAGACCTCCACCATATCCCCCCTTAGTCGTCTCTTCTCCAAGATGAACAGTCTCAGGCTTTGTCTACACTGGCACTTCTCTCCTGCCAACGAAGAGCAGCTACACTGCGCGCCTGGCAGCAGAACGGCTGTAGCGGCACAGTCGTGTGGCTAAAAGCTGCGGAGTGTAGCCATAGCTTCAGTCTTATTAATCTCGCCTCATACGGAAGCTGTTCCATATCCTTCATCATTTTTGCTGACTTTCCCTGAACCTTTTCCAATTCCAATATATCTTTTTTGAGATGGGGCGACCAGATCTGCACACAGTATTCAAGATGTGGACATACCATGGATTTATATAGAGGCAATAGGATATTTTCTGTTTTATTGTCTATCCCTTTCCTAATGATTCCCCACACTCTGTTTGCTTTTTTGACTGCTGCTGCAGATTGAGTGGATGTTTACAGAGAACTATCCACAGTGACTCCAAAATCTCTTTCTTGAGCGGTAACAGCTAATTTAGACCTCATCAGTTTATGTGCATTTGATATTATCTTTTCCAATGTGAACTATTTTGCATTTATCAACATTGAAGTTCATCTGCTCCATAACAGGGGAAAATCATGAATGCACCTGGGGGCGGGTGTCAGAGTTATTTACCAGAACACAAGATCTCTGGTGGTGGGGGATGGGAAGTTCATTTATCCCGGGAAGGGAGGAGGGATCAGGACCGGGGTGAGCTGTACATCACCTACAGGAGGGACACTTCTCCCCAAAACCTCATCAACTTGCACTGAGCCAAATCCTCCATCTCTGCAGCCCACATTTCATCTCCTTCCTCCCCATCCCCCCAGGAGCTAGAAAGGATCCCTGGTCACTGTGACATCCAGACAGCCCGTGGGCAGGGGCTCCGGGCTAACACAGACTGACCCTCTCCTACCCAGCAGCCTCCTGCGTCCTAAGGGCATCACGTTACCCCCGTGTCTGACCCTGCAGGCTCCCTGGGCTCCAGCGTGGATGGGTCCCTGGCTGAGGCTGGCAGGGTGGGCCCTGCATTTACCAGGTCATTCTTATGCCAGGCAAACCTAAGTGGCGGGGGGCTCTGGGCACCTACCAGCAGCTCCTCGCTCTGCCGCTCCTCCTCGGCTTTGGCTGCTTCTCTCTCTTTTCCCAGAGGGGCCAGATGCTTTTGTGGGGCCTCCTGGAAGAAGCAGGGGAGGGAGGGTTAGAAACTGCTGCAAACCTCCCAGCTGCGAGATTTCAGGGCCCGTCCTGCCCTGCAGAGGCCTGTGCAGGGCCCCTGGGACTCAGACTGAGAGGAGATGGTGAAACAGGGAGCAGCTTTTCCAGAGGAAACGCAGGGCCCCAGGCTGCAGGGACAGGGGTGCAGCCCAAACCCCAGCTCCCCGGGGCCTCACCCACATCCCAAGCAGCCAACTTCAGACAGTCCTGCACTTTCCCCAGCGCCAGCCCCCAAAGCTCCCACAGGGCCATATCTGAACATGGGATTTCTAGCTTGTGTATGGAAACTTGGTGGACTGCTTCTATCATCAGTCAGGGTGAGAAATTGCTAATTCAAATTCTATCCAGATAGTATGTTAGGCTTAGTTTGAGTTTTTGGTTATTTGCTAAGTAATCTGCTTTGATCTGTTTGCTATCACTTATCGCTGGGAAATTGGCTGTTGTCTCTATCTGTCCTTGAGTGGCTAAGGTTAAACACTCAGGTAGCTTAGTTGGATGCATGGCGCCACCTGCTGTCGTGTTGGGTGATAACAGGCCCTGGAGAGGCTGGCTGAATCTCCAGCAAAGCAGTGAGAGAAGGGCCAGCCCAGCCTCAGGGTTAGAGGGCACAGCGGTTCCCAGAAGCCCCCCAGACTGCACCCCGGGGTGACAACCCATCACACCCTAGAGTACACTAGTGCCAGCAGGTTTGTCACATCCTGTCCCCTCCCATTCCACACCCTAGATAGTTCCTGCCTCCCACTACCTCTAGCAGCTCCCACCCTCCTATGCATTTACTGCTCCTCTCCCTCCAAGCAGAACCCACCACCAGCTCCCTGAGAATCCCTTACCCGAGCCAGCTCCACTGCAGCCATTTCCTTCCTGATGGGAGGAGGAGATGATTTGGGGCGAAACGTGGACGTTATTCTGTAGCCTGCCAGGATGAGAGGGGCAATGTGAGAGAATTCAGACAGGGTTTCTGTCCTTTCCACATGTCGATTCCCCCCAGCATTGTTCCCTGCTAATGGACATTCTAGGTTCTGCCACACTGTGAAGCACAGAGTGACCTTATCCCAGTACAGGCCTAGCGCCCTCCCACCAGGGTGTAGCCCTCTGACACGTGGTGAAACCCTCCCAGTAGCTCTGTTACACTTATAAAGTTTGTGGACGATACCAAGCTGGGAAGGGTTGCAAGTGCTTTGGAGGATTGAATTAAAATTCAAAATTATCTGGACAAACTGGAGAAATGGTGTGAAGTAAACAGGATGAAATTCAATAAGGACAAATATAACGTACTCCACTTAGGAAGGAACAATCAGTTGCACACATACAAGACAGGAAATGACTGCCCAGGAAGGAGCACTGCAGAAACGGATCTGGGAGTCACAGTGGATCACAAGCTAAATATGAGTCAACAGTGCTACACTGTTGAAAAAAAAGCAAGTATAATTCTGAGATGTATTAGCAGCAGTATTGTAAGCAAGACAGGAGAAGTAATTCTTCCCCTCTACTCCACACTGATTAGGTCTCAACTGGAGTATTTCAGAGTAGCAGCCGTGTTAGTCTGTATCCGCAAAAAGAACAGGAGTACTTGTGGCACCTTAAAGACTAACAAATTTATTTTAGCATGAGCTTTCGTGAGCTGCAGCTCACTTCTTCGGATGCATAGAATGGAACACACAGACAGGGGAAATTTATACATACAGAGAACATGAAAAGGTGGAAGTATGCATACCGACAGGCAGAGTCTAATCAATTGAGATGAGCTATCGTTAGCAGGAGGAAAAAAAACCTTTTGAAGTGATAATTGGAGTATTGTGTCCAGTTCTGGGTGCCACATTTCAGGAAAGATGTGAACAAATTTGAGAAAGTCCAGAGAAGAGCAACAAAAATGATTAAAGGTCTAGAGAACATGACCTATGAGGGAAGACTGAAAAAACTGCGTTTGTTTAGTCCGGAGAAGATATGATCAGCTTTCAAGTACATAAAATTTTGTTTCAAGGAGGAGGGAGAAACATTGTTCTTCTTAACCTCTGAGGACAGGACAAAAAGCAATGGGCTTAAATTGCAGCAAGGAAGGTTTAGGTTGGACATTAGGAAAAACTCCCTAACTGGCAGAGTGGTTAAGCACTGGAATAAATTGCCTAGGGAGGTTGTGGAATCTCCATCATTGGGGATTTTTAAGAGCAGGCTGGACAAACACCTCTCAGGGATGGTCTAGATCAGGGGTGGCCAACATGTGGCTCTTTAGAATTTAATATGCGGCTCCTTGTATAGGCACCAACTCCGGGGTTGGAGCTACAGGCACCAACTTTCCAACGTGCTGGGTGTGCTCACTACTCAGCTACAGGCCCTGCCCCCAGTCCACCCCTTCCCACCTCCTTTCCTGAGCCTGCAGTGCCCTCACTCCATTAACCACCCCCCCAATGTCTTGCATAGTGTGAACAGCTGATCGGGAGGTGCGGGGAGGGAGGGGGAGGTTCTGATTATTGTGGCTTCCCATGGGTGGGAGCTGATGGGGGGCTGCTGACGTATTACTGTGATTCTTTGGCAATGTACATTGGTAAATTCTGGCTCCTTCTCAGGCTCAGGTTGGCCACTCCTGGTCTAGATAATACTTCATCCTGCCTTGAGGGCAGGGGACTGGACTAGCTACCTCTCGAGGTCCCTTCCAGTTCTGTGATTCCATGAACCAAAGGCCAGAGACGAGCAGAATCAAGAAGTCACTCTGGGGATTCTCCCTGTCATTGTCCCCAAGGCAGCTCTCTCAGGTTAACTAAGTTGTTGGATGCTCCAGCCTTTATCCAGTCTCTCCTGGGAGTGCCCCTTTCCTAGGCTGGGCCTAGTTTTAGCCTTTGGCAAGCGTGACCCCGGGGGCGCTGAGACTGGGCCTTCTTGCCTCAGCACATCTTGTTCCTTTCTGTGGCTCCCCAATGAGTCCCAATGAGTAGATACTCCTCATACAGACTGTGAACATAAGAATGTGTTTAGACTTCATTGAATGCTTGTGAGTTGCTGCCTGGGTTAACATCTGGCTAGTTGCACTGTGAGCCTCTGTGGCTCTGTAAATCACCAGACAGGAGAGAGACTTTACCTAGGAGAAGTGCTGATTGGCAACCGAATGCATTACACCCTGCCTGGCAGGAAAGGTCCATCAACATCAGAGAGACTATTATGGTATGTTAACGAAGACACAAAAAACTGTTGTTGTGCTCTTGACTTTCCATTAGCTGAGTTTCCAGCTCAGAGCACATGGTAGGAAGGGGATAAAAAAAAACCATGCAGAAGGAACTGATTATCTGTATGTTGCTTGGACTCTGGGGGGCAAAGTTTCTAGGCATAAGCAAGAGATCCCGAGCTGCTTAGACGGGGTTAGTCCTAAAGAATATGTAGAGCTTGCTTATAATAGAAGCTTCTATTACCTTTGAAATTTAGGACTCCAACTCGTCTGCATCTATAGGATTACCTGCTTTAACTTTGTAAACAACTCTCCTTTCCTTTTAAATAAGTCTTAATACAGGTTATGACAGGACTGGCTACAAGTGTTGTCTTTGTTGGAAGATCTAAGATTCAGTTGACCTAAGGAAGTGACTGGTCCTTTGGGACTGGCAGTAACTTGAACATTGCTGTGATTCGTGGGGTAAGGCAGTGGTTCTCAACCAGGGATCTGGGGCCCCCTGGGGGGCCGTGAGCAGCTTTCAGGGGGCTGCCAAGCAAGGCCGGCATTAGACTCGCTGAGGCCCAGCGCAGAAAGCTGAAGTCCCAGCGCATGGGGCTGAAGTCCAGGGCTCTGAGCCCCACCACCAGGGCTGAAGCCAAAGCCTGAGCAATGTAGCTTTGTGGGGGCCCCTGTGGCATGGGGCCCCAGGCAGTTGCCCTGCTTGCTGCCCCTAACGCCAGCCCTGGCTTTTATATGCAGAAAACCAGTTATTGTGGCCCACGTGGGCCGTGGAGTTTTTATAGCGGGGGGGCGGGGGGGGCTCAGAAAGAAAAAGGTTGAGAACCCCTGGAGTAAGGGACCATCTGTCACAAAGGTGAGCTCACCTGCGTGGTGAGATATATGGGATCACCCAAGGGGACTGTCTGTGATTCCATGTTAATGCTGTTACAGAGCCTGAAGCGTTTACACTGGATTCTAGGTTGGTGAAATCTCCATACAGACCTCACACCCAATTTGGGGTTTGTTCCCTGCTTCTTACCAGTCTGCCCGAGGCTGGTGCTCGTGCTCTCCAGTCACTGGGGACAGCGTTACAGAGAGAGGGGCTGTGACTTCCCCACGGTCACTGAACAGGTCTGTGACAGAGCCAGGAACAGACCCTGTTAACTCCAGAGCCCCGTCACCCACAGCTTGGGAAGGCCCCCAGAGCACACTGTATTAGGCTGCAGGAAGAGGTGTGCAGGGACTGCAGCTGAGCTGCCCTGCCAAGACAGCCTGTGCATCCGTGGAGAAACCACCTCGCTGGGGGGGTGTCCCCTGGGTCAGGAGAAGTCAGTGTCCAGTCCTGTGGGGCTGCGCTCCTGGCTCATACCTCCAGCACTCACTGTTGCCCCTCCCTTACCAGCTGCACTGGTCAGCCAGCCCCAGGCCTCTGTGAGGTCACTTCCCCCAGCCCCCACCTCAAACCTTCAAACTGGGACATGGTGCACCAGTACCAATCAGAGTGCACTCGTGTAAATTCTATCTGTACTAAGGGTTTGCACCAGTGCCTAAAACACCAGGGTGGCAGAGACCTTCAGAAACAGCAGTACGGTGGCACTAGAACCTATTTCTAGTTCGGTCCCGGACAGCCTGGGTGACCTTGGACACGTCAATGTTTCTCCTCCCAACTTCAGTCTCTTTACCCAGCTGCCACTCACTGGGGTCTCCTCTCTCTCCAGAGCTGCTCACCACTAAACTCTGTGTGGGTGTCTCCAGAGCTAAGGCAGGTCAGCTCTGGAATAGTCTTACAAGGGGGGCTGGGGAGTCTCTGTCCCTGGAAGTTTTTAAGAACAGGTAGGACAAAGCTCTGTCAGAGATAATCTACAGATACTTGGTCCTGCCTCAGCAGAGAGAGCTGGACTTGATGACATCTTGAGGTCCTATCTAGCCCTACATTTCTAGGATGCCATGAAATATATACATATAAAAACCCAACATACAGAATAAAAGTCACCACAACATAACGTCAGGCAATTCAGGGGGGAAAAAAACACAACCTACACTCCACAGCATAAAATGACAATACAAAGGAGAAGAAAGCAACACGATGCAAACGACGACATCCTAAGACAAAAGCACACAATGGAAAATAGCTCAACTCAAACCGACACAGCACAGGCACCAAACAAGCTGAGGCAAAACAATGAACCATAAAACTGTTACACAACATGGTGCGATCACAGTTCCAAATGGCACCATGCAAAACAGCTCAGCGTAGAACAGGACACAGCACAAAAGAGAATTATTTCAATGTAGGCCTGGAAGGGATCTTGAGAGGGCGTCTACTCCAGCCCCCTGTGCTGAGGCAGGACCAAGTATCCCTAGACATTCCCAGACTGGTGCATCTCTAACCTGGTCTAAAAAACCTCCAACGAAGGAAATTCCACAGCCTCCCTTGGAAGCCAATGCAAGGCAAACACTGAGCAAAACAACGCTGCACACACACACGCCGGGTTTGGGGTTAAGGGGAGAGGCAAGAATTCAAACAATCTGGGTTCAGTTCCCAGTTTTGCCCCAAATTCTCCATGCAAACTTGTTAGACAACGGCGGCTGGCCCGTGCCCGCTGACTTGGGCTCACACGGCTCAGGCTGTGGGGCTGTTTAATTGTGGTGTCCATGTTCCGGCTGGGGCTGCAGCCCAAGGTCTGGCACCCTCCCATCGTGCAGGGTCCTACAGCCTGGCCCCAGCCCGAGCCCAGACAGCTACACTGCAATTAAACAGCCTCCTCGCCTGAGCCCTGTGAGCGAGTCACCTGGCATGGGCCAGCTGGGGGGTTTTAGTGGCAGGGCAGAGATACCCTTGGTGTCTGTTCAGCACCTGTCAGAATGGGGACCCTGATCTCGGTGTCTGTGCAGAGCCCTGCACAACAGGGGCCTGACCTCAGTCGGGGACTCTGCAACTCCCGGCATTACAGGATCCCGGATTTTGTTTAGGGCCCCTGCAGCATCTGGCAAAATGTGGGGGCAGGATCTCTGTCAGGGTCTGTGCAGTGCCCTGTATAGTGGTGGGGTGTGATCTTCATTAGGGTCAGTGCAGTGCCAGACCCAACGGGGGCACAGATCTCAGTCGAGGTCTCTGAAGTGCCCAGCACAATGGAGGCAGCGGTTTGGGTCGCAGTCATGCGCTGCCTAACACAAGGCGGGGCATGATCTCAGTCCAGGTCTCAGTTTTACCTGGCACAACAATGGGGTCTGATCTCACCTGGGGTCTCTTCAGCGCCTGGCAGAAGAGGGCCCAGATCTCAGTTGGGGTCTCTGCAGCAGCTGGCAGAACAGGGCCATGCTCAGTACGATAAGAGCCCTGATCTCAGTCACACACCTGGGGAGAAAAGCGGGAAGATTTTCGAGCATTTGATATCAGTATTTCAGAACTGAGGAGAAAATGGGGCACAAACTAAATATTTGCCAATATAAGAGAGAAGTACCAACATCTGGGAGATTTTGCGTCACCATTTAAAGGTTCAAGAGAAAAGATGGGAAATTTGAGGGGATTATACAGGGATATTGAATCAACAACAGAATGGGATGGATTCTTCTTGCCTCACACTCACATGGCCGGCAGGGAGCCCTGGGTGATGTCTTTTCACAGGGGAAAGGAGTGGGGCTGGAGTGAGAAAGTCACTATCAGTGGGGAGGGGCTGGCAGTGGGGTCTGGGAATGTGACTAGCAAGTGGGGGGGGGGCTGCTGGGTTGGGCAGGGTGGGGGAGGGGAAGTAGCTGGGAGGGGAAACCTGGGGCTGGGCCGTCTCCATGGGGGACACTTGCTCCTCCCTCCCCTTCCTGGCCCTTCCCAGGCCCGGTTGCCAGCAGAGAGTGGCCCCCCCCCACAGCCCAGCCCAGAGGTGTCCCTGTCTCAGGGCCCCCCCAGCCTCTGCCCATTCACCCTCTGCCCAGCTCAGGAATCACTCGGGGGAACCATTTCCCACCCGCACAAGGACAAATCCCGGCAGGTGGAAATGGGGGAAACCCCCCAAACCTGAGACCTGAACTGGCCACTGGCGAAGGGGAGAGAAAATGGGGCACAATCGGGGGGGGGGGGGACAGGGAACTTCTCAGGGGTTGGGGGAGGGGGGGTCACCCTGGGCGCTGCTCGTGGCTCTCTAGGGAGAAAGGGGGCAGGACGGGGGAGGAGGGGGGTCCCCACGGGAGGGGGCAGCGGTAAATCCGAGGGGATCTCAGCCCCCCCCTTGCTCTCCCCGCTCCTCGGGGGTCACCTGCCCCCCCCCCCCCCGGCCACGTCCGGCCTGCACAGACATTTCCCCCCTCCCCTCCCCTCCCCCCCAGCCCCGCGCAGGGACCCCAGGGTTAATGAAGGGCTCTCCCGCCGCGATCTGCGCATGCCCAGAGCTCCAACGGCACCAACCCTTCTCCGGCCCGGGAGAGGCTCCAACGGCCCCGCGCGAGCCAGGCAGAGCCGCAGCGCCCAACGCTCCTTCGCAGCCCGGTTCCGGCTCCCCCGCTAACATCACTTCCGCTCCGGGGAGGCTCAGGAACTACATCTCCCAGCCTGCCCCGGGGCCGCTTCCGCCCTCTCCAGCCCAGGATAGGGAGGGGTCCATCAGCTGTTACTGCGCATGCTCCGTGCGAGCCCCGCGCAGGGCGGGAGAACAAAGCTGCTGCTGCCGCCTCCGCGTGAGCCGGGCCCGGGCTGAGCCGCTGCTGCTCCCCGGGGGGGGTTTCTCCAGCTGGGCCCCGCCCCCCGGGCAGCCCCGGGCTCTGCCCGCCCCAGCCCCGCCCGGAGCCCCCGGGGGGGGCGCTGGGAGGGCGGGCACGTGACTCTGCCCCGGGGAACCCGGGAGAAGCCTCGGAGCCGCCTCGGGCCCAGCGGAGTCGCAGCAGGATCCGCGCCCCCCCCCGCTGGGATGGGGGGGGGCGGTGCATTAAATCGCTCCCCGTGGCCCTGTGCTGCTCCCGGGCACTGCGCATGCTCAGTAGCAGCTGCTGAAGCCGCTGCCCTTCCCCCCGCCCGCATCAGCCGGAACGTTGCGCTGGGGGCGGGGCTGGGCTGGGGCGAGGGAGCAACAGGCAGCGGGGCGGGGCCGGGGGCTGAGTAGGGAATTGATGGTGGGCGCGGGGCGGGGCTGGGGGGGCTAAAGGGAAGATCCGGGCCGGGGGGGAGCAGGAGTTGAGCTGGGGGGCGCAGGGGGGGAGCTCATGTTGGCGGGACATTTGAACTGTTTTGTGCAGCCAGGAAATTCCCGCGGGGGGGGGGGGAGGTGAGTTCACTGAATCCTGCCCTGTTTGTGCCCCGTCCTCCCACCTACAAAGTCTCTCCAGCTTTTCCCCTTTTCTCCCATTATCACACGTGGCTATAAAATCCAGGGAGATCCCCCCATCAGCTCTCTAACTGCCCATGATTTCCCCCTGGTCTCTCTCTCTCTACTTCTCAAGTGTCAATTTAAAACCTCTCCCATGGGGCAGTTTTTCCCCACCCATTTTATCTGCAGCGATTTGTCCCTGTGTAGGTGGGAAATTGTTGCCCTGAGTCATTCCCCAGCACATGGCTGCCCTGGTGTGGGGATGGGAGGAGGTGCCCGTTCTCTGCCGAGGCGGGGATGGAAAAAGCACGTGTCCCCCATGGAGACTGTCCAGACCCGAGTTTCCCAATCCCACCCACTGACCCCAAACTACCAACACAGTTTCCCCCAGCCCTCAGTTGCCAGTCACCTGCCCGTCCCCCACTTCCGCCCCCTTCCTTTATCCAGGGAGCCTTCCAGCCCTCCCCTCCCCCCTTAAATCAGCCCTCACAGGGCTCCCTGCTGCCCATGTGAATGGTGGCAGTGGGGGGGGGGGACCAGCACTTTGTGTTTATGTATTGGACAGTCTCATAAAATCCAGTCCAACACTCCCCCTTTTCCCCTTAGTTATTTAATAGCAACATAAAACCCCCTCAGATCTTGGTATTTTTCTCTCAAGTTATCAATTGCTTAGCTTGTGACTTGTTTTCTCTGCAAATCTCAAAGACTGATATAAAATACTCTAAACATTTGCCCCACTTTTCGTTAGTTGTCTAATTCTAAGTGAATATCCCCTGAGATTTTTTCCTTGTCTCTCTAATCATAAAATACAAAGAAAATCTCAGCTTTACACCTTTCCTCAGATTCTTGAACATGGATACAAAATGTTTGCAAATGTTGCCCATTTGCCCATGTTCTATTCATTTATCAAATACACTCAGATTTTACCTCATACCAACAACTGATATAAAATCCCTCTGATTTTACACTTTCCTCTCTATAATTGGCAAAAATAGATCCAAAATCTCTCAGATTTCCACCCTTTCTTTTTCATTTCTGAACACTGATCTCAAAGCTCAGGATTTCCTTCCTTCTACGTCAATATCAATTAAAAATCCTCTCGGGTTTGGGGCTGTTCCCCGCGTTTCTAAATCCCAGCAACTTCTTTCTTCGAGGGAACCTGTTGCCCTGAGTTCTTCTCCATCCTGGAGGTCTCAGGGGGTTAAATTGCCCAGAGATCATCTTTCCCGTCTCCTTTGAGAATCATTTGTTCCCTCCTTTACCTCTGTTAAAATGTTTGCTGATGAAAGAGACCAGCCACATATTTAATACCCATCAACGCCAGAGGCCTCTCCCTGTTTGGGGGGTCAGTGGTTCCCAGCTGGTAACGGGAGAGTTGGCTGGACCCTTTTCTTGTCTCCAGCTGGCACGGGATGAAGAGGTCACTCAGTGCAGTGTGGGTCCAGAAGTATCCTAAACCCCATGACAAATGGTCTCTGTGATGTAGCCACCTCTGGGGTGGATCCATGGTGACCATTATTTGCTAGTCACAGGGCATGGACATGTCTTACCTTTTTGCTGAAGGGCAGGCGGGGGTCCTACACGGGCAGTGGGGGAATCCCAGGATGGCAGTGAGTTCCTAACTGGGGTCCCTCGCTGGTGGGGGCTCTTGGTGGGGGGAACCTTTGGGATTCCCAGCCAGCAGTGAAGATCTGGTGGGCGTTCTCTGGCCGGTGGGGCTCTGAGGGGTATCTGGGGTCTCTGGCCAGGGATTCTGGGGGTTGGGTCCCAGGAAATATCTGGCTGGGGGGGTCTGGGTACTGGGGATGTTGGGGGGGCCCTGGATGGAGGCTCTGGGGGCTGCTACTAACCATGTTCCTTCTATCTCATCAGCTTATGCCAGAATCCTGGCTCCAAGCACTGCCTGCCATTCCCCGGCCAGGCCCAGGCACCATGATAACTTTCTAGCCACTTATCAAACACTGTGAGGTAAAATGACAGATTTTGCTTTTCTCCCCTCTTGAAAACCGCAGGAACTTCTGGTTTCATAGGGAAAATTCCTGCCCGATTCCTTGTCCTAGATCTGGAGGGTAGGAGGGAGGTGGGAAGGGGCTACACTATGGCACTATCTTCCACAGCATTCTGGACTCGTTCTTTCTGAAATCTGGATTCATTGAGAGAAATGTTAATAAAGAGTCACTGTATGGAAAGACAAGGAGTGACTCCAGATGAACAGTGGGGCAAATGAGATTCTCCCTGTGAGGAGGGGCTCTCATTAACTGCTCTCCCCAGAGAGCTAAAGGAGGGAAGCTGCTCAAATGCTCTGGGCTTGGCTACACTTACAAGTTGCAGCGCTGGTGGAGGCTTTCCAGCGCTGCAATTACACCCCGTCCACACTTGCAGGGCACAACCAGCGCCGCAACTCCCTGGTTGCAGCGCTGGCTGAAAACCCATCCCGGCAGGGGTATAAGGAGTGCAGCGCTGGTGATCCAGCGCTGCTCAGCAGGTGTGGACACTCACCAGCGCTTTAAGTGTCCTCCAGGGAATAAGGAGTTATCCCAGAATTCCTGTTCAGCCACTCTGCTCATCAGTTTGCACTCTACTGCTCTTGCCTCAGGTGACCAGCCCTTTAAATGCCCCGGGAATTTTAAAAATCTCCTTCCTGTTTGCTGCAGCCAGGTGTGGCGTGCAATCAGTTAATCTTTCCAGGTGACCATGCCTCCACGTGGCAAACGAGCCCCAGCATGGAGCAATGGCGAGCTGATGGACCTCATCAGTGTTTGGGGGGAGGAATCAGTGCAGGCACAGCTGCGCTCCGGCCGTAGGAATTACGATATCTTTGAGCAGATATCAAGGTCCATGCTGGATAGGGGCCATGATCGGGACGCACTGCAATGCAGGGTGAAAGTTAAGGAGCTGCGGAGTGCCTATTACAAAGCCCGCGAGGGGAATCGCCTATCCGGAGCTGCCCCCACGACCTGCCGTTTTTACAGGGAGATGGACGAGATACTTGGGGGTGACCCCACTGCCAATCCCAGGATAACGATGGACACTTCTGAGCAGGCTGGGGGACAGGAGGCGGAGGCGGGGGGGGGGAGGAAACCACGAGTGAAGCTACTGGGATGGGGGAAGACACCCCAGAGTGGGCATGCAGCCAGGAGCTCTTCTCAAGCCAGGAGGAAAGTACCCAATCGCAGCAGCCAGCAGTTGCAGAAGGACAAGCAGAGGAGCGGGTTAACGGTAAGCGGCTTTTATTTTCTGGCTGGAAATGTTTCTGGAGAGGAAGGGGGGTTAAGGCTCCATGCATGCCAGCCTCTAGATGTGGAATAGCCCGTTGATGTGGTCTATCACGTCGCGGTAATCTGCTTCAGTTATCTCAGCAAAAGTTTCAGCCAGAGCGTGGGCAATATGCCTGCGCAGGTTTATAGGGAGAGCCACTGTGTTTCTTGTCCCAGTCACGCTGACGCGTCCGCGCCACTGTTCCGCGAGTGGGAGGGGGATCATTTCTGAACACAGGCAAGCCGCGTAGGGTCCCGGGCGGAATCCACATTGCTGTAAAAGAGCCTCCCGCTGTCCCCTAGTGACTCGCAGCAGGGAGATATCTGTGAAAAATGTTGGGAGACTCTTTAGTGAAGAGATAGGTAGATAGTGAAGATCACCCCTGCAGCTGCATCTTCACTCAACCCCTCTATCACTCCAGATTACCCGAAGCAACCAGCCCCCCTCTATCAATCAAGCCCCACTTCTCCTTCTATAAGCACCCCTCACTCACCATTTCGTGGCTTCTGTCGTGTTATGCGTGTGGGAAAAGAATGTTAAAGTGCGAACTCCCTCAGTGTAACAATTCATGTCTGGAGATAGTGGATACAATGCTGCCCCTGTTAAATGTTTCATTTCTGGGTTTCTACAGTGACCTTGACTCCTGGAGTGGGCAGATGTTCCACAGCACAGAGGCTACAAAATTTGAGAAGAAATCCCCGAAAGAGCAAAGAGGACATGCTGAAGACTGTTCTTCATCACTCTGCTGCAGAGAGAAAGGAATTGAAGGAGTGGCGAGAGAAGGAAAGCATGATCCGCCAGAGACATTGGCGTAGAAACGCTGTGGCAAAGAAGAAAAGCACAAACCAGCTGCTAGAGATCCTGTCGAGCCAAGCGGACTCTCTCAAGGCTATCGTAGCCATGCAGGCAGAGCAGTCCCGTGCTGCCCCACAGCCCCCCCCGTCCCAAAGCTTTTTGCCTTGTGCCCCAATGTCAGCTCAAACCGCCTTTCCCCAGCATTCAGTTTCTTACCAGCACCAGCTGCCTCCAACACCTGTACGTTCACCAACCAGCCCTGATACCTACCACCCTTACCCTCTGCACTCAACCCCCATAACCATGCAGTATATGCACCCTGAAGTGCAGGATTCGTTAAACAGCACTCCAGACAGGACATATGCAAACTTGTGACTGTACAGTTCACCAACCCACACCCCTTCCCTCTTGTGTTCATGAAATGTTGTGTGTCTGTCTGTCTGTCAAGGAATTTTTTTTCTTTACAATAAAACAATTCTTGGCTTTGAAAACAGTCTTTATTATAGCAGATAGTGAAAGATACCTTAGCCCAGTAAAGAAAGAGGCACTGCAAATCATTTTAGGGATAATAGAATAACAGTGTAAACAGTGCAATTCACTCCCATGCAAGTCAGCAAACATTACTGTTGGCTTTCAGCCTCAAATTCTTCCCTCAAGGCATCCCTAATCCTTGAAGCCCTGTGCTGGGCCTCTCTATTAGCCCTGCTCTCTGGCTGTGCATATTCAGCCTCCAGGACTTGAACCTCGGTGGTCCATGCCTCACTGAATGTTTCACCCTTCCCTTCACAAATATTATGGAGGGTACAGCAAGCGGATATAACCGCAGGGATGCTGCTTTCCCCCAAGTCTAGCTTCCCATACAAGCAACGCCAGCGTGCCTTTAAACGGCCAAAAGCACACTCCACAGTCATTCGGCACCGGCTCAGCCTGTAGTTGAACCGGTCCTTGCTCCTGTCAAGCTTCCCTGTATAGGGTTTCATGAGCCAAGGCAGTAACGGGTAAGCGGGGTCTCCAAGGATCACAATGGGCATTTCGACGTCCCCTACTGTGATCTTCCTGTCTGGGAAAAAAGTCCCTGCCTGCATCTTCCTGAACAGGCCACTGTTCCGAAATATGCGTGCATCATGCACCTTTCCAGGCCAGCCTGTGTAAATGTCAATGAAACGCCCGCGGTGATCCACAAGCGCCTGGAGAACCATAGAGAAATACCCCTTTCGATTAACGTACTCTGATGCCGGGGGGGGGGGGGCAGAATAGGAATATGCGTCCCATCTATTGCCCCTCCACAGTTAGGGAAACCCATTTGTGCAAAGCCATCCACCATGTCCTGCACGCTCCCCAGAGTCACGGTCTTTCTTAGCAGGATGCGATTAATTGCCTTGCAAACTTGCATCAAAACGATTCCAACGGTCGACTTTCCCACTCCAAACTGGTTCCCGACCGACCGGTAGCTGTCTGGATTTGCCAGCTTCCAGATTGCAATAGCCACCCGCTTTTCCACCGTCAGGGCAGCTCTCAATCTTGTGTCCTTGCGCCGCAGAGTGGGGGCGAGCTCAGCACACAGTCCCATGAAAGTGGCTTTTCTCATACGAAAGTTCTGCAGCCACTGCTCGTCATCCCAGACTTCCATGACGATGTGATCCCACCACTCAGTGCTTGTTTCCCGAGCCCAAAAGCGGCGTTCAACAGTGCTGAGCATTACCGTGAATGCCACAAGCACTTTGGTGTCACACGCGGCAGGAGAATCGATATCGATATCATCGTCAGACTCCTCACTGTCACTTTGGAGCTGAAGGAATAGCTCGACTGCCAAACGTGTTGTGCTGGCGACACTCATCAGCACAGTCCTCAGCAGCTCGGGCTCCATTTGCCACCAAAATCGCGATTCACACAGAGAGTAAAACAGAAAGACACTCACAATGGCGCCAAACGCTGCTGGAAAGAGTGAATGCTGGGATGTGAAGCGATGCACCACGGGGCGTTGGAACAGGAAGCGGAATGACCCACACACTTCCTTCCCCTTCCCACAATACTCAGCGCCAAAACGGCGCCAAAACGGGACGAGGTGCTCTGTGGGATAGCTGCCCACAATGCACCTCTCAATACAGCGCTGGAAAGTGCTGCAAGTGTGGCCACACTGCAGCGCTGGTAGCTGTCAGTGTGGCCACACTCCAGCGCTGGCCCTACACAGCTGCATGACCAGCGCTGTAACTCCCAGCGCTGCAACTTGTAAGTGTAGCCAAGCCCTCTGTCCCTCTCTGCTCAGGATATTGGGGTTCAGCTTCCTGGGTCAGACGCTGCAGCCTCCATTGTGATCTGGGAGACCAGGCTTAGTAGCTGCTGCTCCCCCAGCGGGGTTCTGTGCTGGGAAGTGACCTGAATTAAAGCTGCTTCTCTGCCTGGCCCAGGGGATGACTTTCTCCAGCTGGTCCTAGCCCCCTAGGGCAGCCCTGGGCCCTGTTAATACTAAATTCTGAGCCAGACATTCCAAGTAACTGAAAGAAATGAAGGGAAAATGCTGGGGTCTGGCCTTAAAATGACTCCACACAAACAGACCCCCCCCCATCATTTCTCATCCAATTAACAATTGCAGGAGCAAATCCAGCCATGGGGGAGCAAACTACCCCGGAATGGGACTTTCCTACCAGACGGGCAGGGAGAGGGGAAAAGGAGATAGAAGGAGAAAGAGACTGAAAGGGGCTGTGGGAGAGAAGAGTTTGGAGAGAGATTTCCAGATCTCTAATCTGCCCAGACAGATGTATTACTGCACCCTGGGTAGAGTCACTTTCCTGTGGAAAAGATGAGAATCAGGGTATGGCTACACTTACGGTTTGCAGCGCTGGTCATCCAGCTGTGTAGGAGCAGCGCTGGTGTGTGGCCACACTCACAGCTACCAGCGCTGGTGTGTGGCCACATTTGCAGTATTAGCAGCGCTGTTGGGAGTGCTGCATTATGGGCAGCTATCCCAGCATTCAAGTGCAACAACGTGCTTTTCTAAAGAGGGGGGTGGAGGGTGGTGTACTGTGACAGGGAGCGGGGAAGATAGAGTGGATTTTTGGAGCCAACACTGTTGTGTGTTAGCTTCCTGGATTGGAAAAATCACAAAATGTTCATGAGCCCTTAGTCTTAACTCTTAATTGCATACAGCCTGCCTCCAACACGGACTCCCCCCCCGCTGTTTCACTCACTCCCTGTGGTGTTTGCTGTGATCAGTGTTTGTTTTAGATTAGCAGTTCAACGGAGCTCCCATCGGTTCTGTTTCATTCACTCTCCCTGCCTCTCATTTGATTGTTTACAGCCAGGTACAGATGATCACAACAAAACAAATAGAGGCTGCATAACAAAACAAAGAGAGTAATTTATAAAAGCATTCTGGGATACACCTTATACCCTGGAGGCCAATCACAGCGCTGGTGTGTGGCCACACTTGATGACCAGCGCTGCAGCACCAGCGCTGGAATCCTTATTCCCCATGCTGAGTGAGGTATACGGCCAGCGCTGCAGCCAGGGAGTTGCAGCGCTGGAAGTGCCCTGCAGGTGTGGCCACTTACTAATTGCAGCGCTGGTGGAGGCTTTCCAGCGCTGCAAATCTCCAGTGTAGCCATACCCTCAGACAGAGGAAAATCCAGTTCCTGACTCCATATCCCTCCTGCTGGGGTGTGGCTGCCGTGCGGTCAGTGTCTGAGGGAATCCCCCACAGTGACTCCTTTGGTTCTGCTTTTTTCTAGCCTTGTGTTCAGAGACTTTGTTATGGGGTGAGGGGAGGGAGAAGTTTGCATATTAATTCAAGTTCAGCAGTCGATACAATTAACTGTGGTTTAAACAAAGACTGGGAATGGTTGGGTCATTACACCAATTGAATCTATTTCCCTATGTTAAGTTCTCCTCACACCTTCTATGGGCCATCTTAATTATCACTTCAAAAAGTTTTTTTTCCTCCTGCTAACGATAGCTCATCTCAATTGATTAGACTCTGCCTGTTGGTATGCATACTTCCACCTTTTCATGTTCTCTGTATGTATAAATATCTCCTGTCTGTGTGTTCCATTCTATGCATCCGAAGAAGTGAGCTTTAGCTCACGAAAGCTCATGCTAAAATAAATTTGTTAGTCTTTAAGGTGCCACAAGTACTCCTGTTTTTTTTTCTTCCCATAGTTGGGACCCTCCTCCCAGATGGTGTTGGGGTAACCTCTTGCACTGAGGTTACCTCTCCGGGGAGGGAACCCCAGGCATTAAGAAAAGGCAGCTGTTTGTAATGGAAGATTTGATCATTAGAAACAAGGATAGCTGGGTTTGTGATGACCCGGAGAACCGTATGGTGACTTGCCTGCCTGGTGCAAAGGTTGCTGATTTCTCTAGATAGATTTATGTGTAGTGCTGGGGAGGAGCCGGTGGTCGTTGTACATGTAGGCACCAGTGACCTAAGGAACGGTAGGTGAGACGTCCTGGAGGCCAAATTTAGTCTGCGAGGAAAGAGACTGAAATCTGGGACCTCTATGGTGGCATTCTCAGAAAAGCTTCCACGCACAGGGCCAGGTAGGCAGGCAGAGCTTCAGAGTCTCAATGGGTGGATGAGATGATGGTGTAGAGAGGAGGCGTTTAGATTGATTAGGATCTGGGGAAACTTTGGGGATGGGGGAGCCTATACAGGAAGGATGGGCTCCACCTAAACCAACGTGGAACCAGACTGCTGGCACTTAACATTAAAAAGGTTGCAGAGCAGTTTTTAAACTAAGAGATGGGGGAAAGCCAATGGCTGCAGAGGAGCTCGTGGATCGGACAGAGACTTGTCTTAGAGGAGAGACTAGTGATAGAGATTTTCTAGTTCTAGTCAGGCAGAGAGGCTGGAAGAGGATAAAGTAGGGGCCAGATCAGACGAGAAGCTTTCACACACACAAGAATCTGACACATCAGAAAAGGGCAGACAAATAAACAGTGACAAGTTTTTAAAGTGCTTGTACACAAATGCTAGAAGTTTAAATAATAAGATGGGTGAATTAGAGTGCCTCGTGTTAAAGGAGGATATTGACTTAATAGGCATCACAGAAACCTGGTGGAGTGAGGACAATCAATGGGACACAATCGTTCCAGGGTACAAAATATATCGAAGGACAGAGCAGGTCATAAGAACGGCCATACCGGGTCAGACCAAAGGTCCATCCAGCCCAGTATCTCTCTACCAACAGTGGCCAATGCCAGGTGCCCCAGAGGGAGTGAACCTAACAGGCAATGATCAAGTGATCTCTCTCCTGCCATCCATCTCCATCCTCTGACGAACAGAGGCTAGGGACACCATTCCTTACCCATCCTGCCTAATAGCCATTTATGGACTTAGCCACCATGAATTTATCCAGTTCCCTTTTAAACATTGTTATAGTCCTCGCCTTCACAACCTCCTCAGGTGAGGAGTTCCACAAGTTGACTGTGCGCTGCATGAAGAAGAACTTCCTTTTATTTGTTTTAAATCTGCTGCCTATTAATTTCATATGGTGACCCCTAGTTCTTGTATTATGGGAATAAGTAAATAACTCTGCCGCTCCCCGGGAAAAGGCCGGCGGAGGGGGGTCTGAGAGGCACCGGCTGGGAGAGGGGCGGGGCCGGGGGATAGGATGAGCGGTGGGGGGAGGGTCAGGCTGGCCCCAGGGACCTCAACTATTTCCAAACGGCCCTGTTATAGTTAACTCTTGGACTAGATCCTGCACTCCACTCAAGACTAAATCGAGAGTTGCTTCTCCCATTGCGGGTTCTTGTACCACCTGCTCCAAGAAACAGTCATTTAAAGTATGCAGAAATATTGTCTCTGCATTTTGTCCTGAGGTGACATGTACCCAGTCAATATGGGGATAATTGAAATCTCCCACTATTATGGAGTTCTTTATTTTGATAGCCTCTCTAATCTCCCTTCGCATTTCATCCTCACTATCACGGTCTTTGACAGGTGGTCGATAACAGATCCCTATTGTTATATTCTTATTAGAGCATGGAATTACTATCCAGAGAGATTCTATGGAACATGTGGTTTCATTTAAGATTTTTACTTCATTCGAGTTTACATTTTCTTTAACATACAGTGCCACTCCCCTCCCCACCCCCCGAGTATGGGGGGATCCAGTGGACATAGTGTACTTAGATTTCCAGAAAGCCTTTGACAAGGTCCCTCACCAAAGGCTCTTACGTAAATTAAGCTGTCATGGGATAAAAGGGAACGTCCTTTCATGGATTGAGAACTGGTTAAAAGACAGGGAACAAAGGGTAGGAATAAATGGTAAATTTTCAGAATGGAGAGGAGTAACTAGTGGTGTTCTTCAAGGGTCAGTCCTAGGACGAATCCTATTCAACGTATTCACAATGATCTGGAGAAAGGGGTAAACAGTGAGGTGGCAAAATTTTCAGATGATACTTGTGACGATGCGGTTCTGGTGGGACCAACTGAGAGTGACAAATCGCTTAAAACAGGGCAGTTACAGCCCAAGGCTGGGATTTTTCCACCTCTAAGGCAAACCAAACCAGCCAGACAAAAATGACTTCAGTTTCACCCCACTGGCTAACCACGAGTCACACAAGCAATTTCCTTAGACGCTGCAGTCTCCCAGTATCACCACGAGTCCCACTCGTCCTGGGAATGAATGGTTATGAAAACTAACACCCCAATAAAAGAAAAAGGTTCTCTCGATCCCAAAGAATCAAGCCCCAGACCCAGGTCAATATACACATCAGATCTTACCCACAAATCACGCTGTTGCCAATCCTTTAGAATCTAAAGGTTTATTCATAAAAGGAAAAAGATGGAGATGAGAGCTAGAATTGCTTAAATGGAATCAATTACATGCAGTAATGGCAAAGTTCTTAGTTCAGGCTTGAAGCAGTGATGGAGTAAACTGCAGGTTCAAATCAAGTCTCTGGAGTACATCCTCCTCTGGGATGGGTCAGTCAGTCCTTTGTTCAGAGCTTCAGTTTGTAGCAAAGTTCCTCCAGAGGTAAGAAGCAGGATTGAAAACAAGATGGAGATGAGGCATCAGCCTTTTATAGGCTTTTCCAGCTGTAAGAACACTTTTTTGTTCTTACTGTGGAAAATGACAGCAAAATGGAGTCTGGAGTCACATGGGTAAGTCCCTGCATACTTTGCTGAGTTACAAGGCGTATCTGCCTTCTCTCAATGGATCAGTTGAATAGCTGATGGTCCTTAATGGGCCATCAAGCAGGCTAGGCAGAGCTAACACCAGCTTGTCTGGGATGTCTCCCAGAAGCACAGCATAAGTTGGAAATACAGACAGTATAGAGCCAATACCCATAACTTCAACTACAAAATGATGCATACATATAGACACCATAATTATAACCAGCAACCCATAACCTGGTCTTGGACACCTTATATGACCTCCTTTATATAAGATTTGGTGCCACTACAGGACCTTGGTTGCAACCATGTTCTAAATGGTCCCAGATTATATCAGTAACGTCACAATACTAAACTGCTCAAGATAGTTAAGACCAAAGCAAACTGTGAAGAACTTCAAAAAGATCTCACAAAACTAAGTGACTGGGCAACAAAATGGCAAATGTGTATAAATATTAAGTAATGCAGATTGGAAAAAATAACCCCAACTATACATACAATATGATGGGGGCAAAATTAGGCTAATCAGGAAAAAGATCTTTTTGTCATTGTGGATAGTTCTCTGAAGACATCCAGCCGTGTGCAGCGGAAGTCAAAAAAGCAAACAGGATGTTAGGAATTATTTAAAAAGGGACAGACAGTAATACAGAGAATATCTTATTGCCCTTATATAAATCAATGGAAATAACTAATTTAGACCACCATCATTTTCTATGTATATTTGGGATTATGTTTGCCAATGGGCTGCAATATGTGTTATCCTGACATCTAGTACTGCTGAGATCCTGCATTCAATAATATCCCTGCCCTTCCTGTTCCCGTTCTACACTGAGCCCCACGCTTATGTTTCCAACTTCTCCAGGACTCTGTCTTTGTCTTTGGACCCATCTGTCAGCAAGAAGCAGTGCCAGGGAGACTTCGATTTCTGGGACATGGATTTACTTTCTGTGTGTTTTAGGAGACTCTTTGAAATTGAGTGGCTGTGACATTAAGCACAGTACAATCTGGACTGTTAACAGCTGTGTCCCCTCAGTTCCCCAAGCTGGGGTGCCTTTTACACTGCTCTACTGTGAGAGCAGCCACTCCTGGGCAGTTCACACGCAGTCTCCAGCATGTAACCCACTCCCAACTACACAGTATTGAGTGCTGCTAGTCAGTGACTCACAAATTACAGTGCCCCACAGGAGAACCCCAGAAAGTTCTCTGCTCCCAGACTTCCCCCAGAAATGTGCATCTTGCACTGTCCAGCACACTCCTGAACAATGGGAGCTCATATGAAATCTGTTGTTTCATCAGTGGAAAATGACATGCACCAGCCTTGTTATTCCAAATGGAGTTTCCAACACACTTTAATCCAAACACACTGGTTTGATAAAAAAAGGAAACAAAATTATTAACTACTGAAAAAAAAGATTTGAAGTGACTACAAGTAATGAGGCATAAAGGTCAGAATTGTTTATGAAAGAAACGCAAAGATAAAACACAAACTAATGTTTAACTTAACAAGCTAAAAGGGATTTAAAACAAATGTTTCTTTCACCAACTGCTGAGACAGGCTGGTTTTCCTTTCAGCCAGGATTCCCCCTAACCTGCCCCTGCTGCCCACATTCAGTTCTTCAGGATTTGTCATGAGCAGAGGGAAAAGGGGGAGAGAGAGAGAGGCTCATGCATTTTCCTCACCTCTTTTTATAATTCAGTCCTTTCTACTAGAAACCACTTCAGTTCTCAGCTGAGTCATGGTGACAGGCCGTCATAGATATGAGCTTCAAGTGTCCCTGTGATGGAATGTAAATGTCATCTTCACACCTTCCCCCTGGTGGAGAATGGCTATTTGACCAGCTGTTTGCCTTGCTGTCTCTGAGGAACTTAAGGTTAGGGCTGCAGCTTTTCCAGTAATATCATACCGTAAAATCTCATCACTTTCCATACAATGTTGCTACACAGTTTAACAGGAGGATATTCAGTAGATTATGTCTTTTCAAATGGTACCTAACAAGCCATACAGTGATAAATGAAGGGGCGGGAGGGGAGGGATCTCCCTTTTATAAACACCCAGCCAGCCAGTTGGCTGTAAAATCCCTGTTGGTGCGAGTTCTCTGCTTGCTCTATCTCTAAAGGGTTAACAAGCCAACAGGGTTTAAAAAAAAAAAGTATTGGGCACCTGACCAAAAGAGCCAATGGAAAGGCTAGAACTTTGTTAAATGGGAAAGTAACTTTCCCTTTGTCTGTTGTTCTCCGGAGAAGGCGACATGGAGTAGCAATGCTGTGTATGGCTTGAAGCGGGTATGAAAATTCATCTTCCATACCTAGAAGAAATGATTTGGATAGGGAATGTTTAGACAGACACAATCAGGTTTATTTTTTATTTTGGCTTTTGGATCTCCTCTATGCTATCCCAGATGCTTTTGTTTGCTTGTAAGCTTTAAGCTGAACCCCCAAGAAAGCTATTTTGGGTGCTTACAAAAATTTTCTTTTAAGATCTAGCAAAAGCCTAAGTTCCAGATGTATTGTTTTCCTTTTCAATTTTACTAAAATTTACCTCTTAAGAACAGGATTGGATTTTTGGTGTCCTAAGTAGTTTGTGTGTGTTGTTTGATTAGCTGATAGCCACAGCTAATTTCCTTTGTTTTCTTTCTCAGCTCTTTCCGGGAGGGGAGGTGAAAGGGCTTGAGGGTGCCCCAGAGGGAAGAATTCTCAAGTGCTCCTTCCTGGGTCCAAGGGTTTGGGGTTTTTTTGCATTTGGGTGGTGGCAGCATTTACCAAGCCAAGGTCAGAGAAAAGCTGTAACTTTGGGGCTTTAATACAAGCCTAGAGTGGCACAAATTAATTTGTAGAATCCTGTCGGGCCCCCACTTTCTGCACTCAGAGTGACAGAGTGGGGATTCAGCCCTGACACATACTATGAACAAAATTGATCATAATTTTCTAGACGAGTGAACATAGGGGAACAAACTAGCACAGTGTCTGTGTGTTCCCAACATATATGTGGGTATTATAGTCCTGCACAAGCAAGGTGTTCGGCATCTTCAAACAGCTGAGGAACCGGTCCTGGGAATTCACTGGTTTATTAAGTGACACTGTATGGAATTGAGAGACACTTTATATTATTATTTTATTATAAATACTGTGGCAAATTGCCGGTACTGTTATGCTGGGTCTCGCGCTTTCTCTTCTTTGGGGAAGGTTCAGGGCACCATTGCTTGCCTCTGAATCGGTATTTTAATTACCCCACTAGTGTCCTAGAGGAGGGGAGTGGAGAGGGAGGGACCTGGTCCCGCCATCTTCTCCAGGTCCCAACCCAGGAGTCCTGAGGTTAGTGGTGAACCACTTGAACTGGCGGTTCCTTCCCCTGGGCTACTTCCCTCTCCTGCCCTTCAGCTTGTGGAGGGGCTTCTTGCCCTCCTTCTACACAAGCCAGGTGCCCCTTACCTAGGGTTTTTGGATTTCTCAGCCCACCGCAGCACTCCTCCAAACTTTCCTTTTGTCTCTCTTCAAAACTGCTCTCTGCTCCAACTCCTTCAAACTGTTCTCTGCTCCAACCAAACCTTCCTGCTCCAACTCCCCCACACTGTCTGACTGAAGCAGGGGGTTTTATCACCTGACTGACTGCTGGGGCTCTAATTGGCTTCAGGTGCTCTAGTTAATCTATAGCAAACCTTCCTCCCCTTGCAGGGAATAAGGCTCCCTGCTAACACTCTCCTGCTGCCCTCTGGCCATGCTGTATCACATATCCCCCCCCAGCTCAACACCAAGGGGTTGGGCTTCTTGGGATGAGAGGCAGTGCCGTCGCGATAGGCCATCAGTCTTGCCATGTTGGCTTCCAGCCCTATGCTAGACCCGAAAATGGAAAGGCTGCAGAGAGGAACCACCTCATCACTCTAGCGTTCCTCTCCTTGTTCCTGTGCATCCACTGGAGTGGGGCATGGTCTGTCACAAGGGTAAACCGCCGCCCCAGGAGATAGTAGCGGAGAGTCTCCATAGCCCATTTTATCGCCAGACATTCCTTTTCGACAACAGCGTACTTTTGTTCCCTGGGGAGAAGCTTCCGGCTGAAGTACAAGATGGGGTGCTCCTCCTCCCCTACCATCTGGGAAAGGACGGCACCGAGCCCCACCTCCGAGGCATCCGTTTGTAGGATGAATTCCTTCTCGAAGTCTGGGGCTATAAGTACTGGATGGCAGCATAGGGCTGTCCGTAAATCTACAAATGCTTCTACAGTTGCATCAGTCCACTTAACTATCTCGGGGCCTCGAGCTTTTATCAGATCCATCAATGGCCCTGCTCTTGTGGCAAAATGAGGGATGAATCTCCGATAGAATCCTACTATCCCTAAAAACGTTCTGACCTGCTGTTTGCGGATTGGTCGAGGCCAACCTTGTATTGCCTCCACTTTGTTCCATTGGGGTTTTACCAAACCTCTCCCTACCACATGCCCGAGGTATCTGGCCTCAGCTAGTCCTATCACGCACTTGAGAGGGTTAGCAGTGAGACCGGCCTTTCGCAGGGCGTCCAGCACTGCTTCTACTTTTTCTAGGTGCATTTCCCAGTCAGGGCTATGGATGACTATGTCGTCTAGCTAGGCGGCGGCATACTTGGCATGGGGTCGTAGTAACTTATCCATAAGTCGTTGGAATGTTGCAGGGGCCCCATGGAGTCCAAAAGGGAGGACAGTGTATTGAAACAGGCCATCGGGTGTAGAGAAGGCAGTCTTTTCCTTGGCATCCTTGGCCAGGGGAATTTGCCAGTGTCCTTTGGTCAGATCCAGAGTGATTAGGTATCAGGCCTTGCCTAACTGATCAACTAGCTCGTCAGTGCGTGGTATCGGGTAGGCATTGAAGTGAGATACTTCATTCAATTTCCGGAAGTCGTTACAAAACCTCAGGGTGCCATCAGGCTTGGGGACTAGGATGATCGGACTGGACCACTGACTGTGGGATTCTTCAATGACCCCGAGTTCCAGCATCTTCTTCACTTCCATCCTAATTTCTTCCCTTTTAGCTTCCGGTATTCGATGTGGTCTTATCGTCACCCTTACTAGTGTCGTTCATCCCGGTTATGTACAGAATACGTCCTGGTTCCGGTGGATCATTTCAATGACCTCTGTTCGTTGTTCTGGGGTTAATTCTGGAGATATCTTTACCTGTCTCCGTGGGTCGTCTGTCTGAGGGTGGAGCTCCTCGAATGACCAGACACGTCTCTCGTTCATGCCAGGGCTTCAGTAAGTTGACGTGGTAGATTTGCTCTGGCTTTCGGTGGTCTGGTTGTCTAACCTTATAGTTCACTTCCCCAATGGCGTCCACTATCTCATATGGTCCGTGCCAGCTGGCTAGAAGTTTGCTTTCTGCTGTCGGCACTAACACCATCACCCGTTCCCCTGGCTGAAATCTCCGTTCTTTCACCCGACAGTTGTAATATGTCCGCTGGGCCTCTTGTGCTTTTTCCAAATGTTCCCGTACTATCGGAGTTACTCGAGTTATTCGCTCTCTCATCTGTGTCATGTGCTCAATGACATTCTTTCCTGGGTTGTTCCTCCCAGTCTTCCTTGGCGATATCTAATATCCCACATGGGTGGTGTCCATATAATAGTTCAAAGGGAGAAAAACCTGTGGACGCCTGGGGGACTTCCCGTATAGCGAACATTAGATACGGTAGAAGGGTATCCCAGTCTTTTCCATCCTGTGCTACCACCTTCCGGAGCATACTTTTAAGGGTACGATTAAATCGCTCGACCAGTCCATCTGTTTGTGGATGGTAGACTGAGGTCTGTATGGCCTGGATGCGGAGCAGGGCACATAAGTCTTTCATTAGCTTTGACATGAACGGGGTTCCTTGGTCTGTCAGGATCTCCTTAGGGATGCCCACTCTGGTGAATACCTGTAGTAGTTCCTTTGCTATTGCCTTGGATGTGGGGTTTCTTAAAGGAATGGCCTCTGGATACCGCGTGGCATAGTCAAGGATGACTAGTGCATTTCGGTGGCCCCGTGCCGATTTTTCTAGTGGGCCCACTATGTCCATGGCTATCCTCTCGAAAGGGACGTCAATAATAGGCAAAGGTACTAATGGGGCCCGCAAGTGAGGTCGGGGGCTATGCAACTGGCATTCAGGGCTGGAGGCACAATAACGCTGGACTTCTGCTCGTATCCCTGGCCAATAAAACCTCCTTAGGATTCTATCTAGTGTCTAGATGTCCCCCAAATAGATGGCTGTGAGCTAACTCTAGTACTGCCCTTATGTGTTTCCGTGGGACTAAGAGTTGCTCTACTTCTTCCCCTCGTATTTGCTCTATTCTGTACAAAAGATCGCGTTTGAGCACATAATATGGCCTTGGGCCTTTGATCTTTCCTTCCACAGGCACACCATTCACTTCCACTACCTCCTCCTTCACGTTTGCATATAACGGATCATCGGCCTGATCCTGCCCAAAAGTCTCACGTGCAGTACCCAACTGACCTAATTCTAGGGGGCCTATTTCTACTCTTCCCCCGGGGGTGCTCCCACTTCGGCTAGGAACCGCCTCCGAGTCTTCCTTGGCCTGAATTATCTCCTGCTCTCCTGAGCGGGTTCGCTTACCCACAAGGGAAGTTTTTTGATTCTCTGCTAGAGTCCTGGTCCCTAATCTTTTATCTGCCCTTCGTTCTCACCTAGACTTTTGGGGTTTCCCAGGGGATGAGAATAACCCTGGAGCAAATTTGGCAAACATTGGGCTGATGCTATCTGTAGGTGCCTCCGTCTCAGCCTGGGGGTTGCTACCCTCCCCTGGCTCTATTGGGGTAAGTAAGCTCTTAAACCCGGGGAAGTCTACCAATTAAAACAGGGTAGGGGAGCTTGGGGACCACCCCTGCAGAAACCCTGGTAGTATTCCCCTGGATCTCAATCTGCACCGGGATTGTAGGGTAAAAATTCACAGTGCCATGTATGCATGTTACCCCTGTGTTTTTGGCCCGGGTTAGTTGGTCTGTTCCCACCAACTTCCCTGAGACCAGCGTGACAGCACTCCCGGAATCTATTAATGCTATGGTCTTTATACCATTCATTTTTACTGGTCTGGTATATCCATATGAGGTCATTGTGACCCCTACCAGACCGATTAGGCCACATTGCTCCCCGTAATTCCCCAGATTACACTGCATAGGTTCTTCCTTGTTGGGGCATTGGGCTGCTATATGCCCCAATTCCCCACACTCATAACACCGCCCCCTTATTCCGGTTGTCACCCTCTGCCTGGGACTGTTTGGCCGGCCCCCCACCTCTCTTCCCAAACCCCCAAGGTCCCTTCCTGGCCTCGAGCCATTCCTCGGTGTCTTTCCTCCTGGTTACAGTTCTCCTATAGTTCTCGAAAGCCCGGGGCCTTGGGTTTGGGGTTGGCTTCCTGGATTGCCGTGACTCCCTGCCTGGGGTCTGGAACAGTTCGCGGGCTGCCAGCTGTCTTTCCACGAGGGAGACCAACTCATCATAGGTAGAGGGATCATTCTGGCCAACCCAAGACCTGAGACCTGGTGGTAGCCCCCTCATATACCGGTCCAATACCAGAACCTCCATCATCTTCTCAGAGCTAAGGGCCTCAGGGCGCAGACATTTCTGGGTCAGGTGTATCAGGTCAAACAACTGTGATCGGGGTGTCTTGTCCTCCGTATACCGCCACTCATGGAACCTCTGGGCTCGCAATGTTGTTACTCCGAACCTGGCCAGGATCTCTGCCTTCAGCTGGGAATAATCTTGCTGCAGCCTCTGCGGCCATATCGTAATTGACCTTCTGGGCTTTCCCACACAGGAATGGGGCAAGGATACCAGACCATTGATCTCGGGGCCAGGCCTCCCGCAGGGCTGCTCTTTCAAAAGCCAGGATGTGCCTCCACATCATCCTCCCGTGTCATTTTCTGTAGGCAATGGCTAGCCTGTACGGTCCGGGTCCCTTTACAGTTGCGATTCTGCTCCATAAGGGCCTTCATCTGGTTCACCAGGTCTTTCAGCAGGGCTTGGTCTTGAGCAGCCTGACTCATCAACAGATGATTGGTCCTGCTGCATTCTAGTCACCTCCTGTTGGGCGGTTGCTTGGACTCGGGTAGTCTCCTGCTGGGCCGCGGTGGCTTGTATAAGGGCCTTGACCACGTCGTCCATCTTAAGGATAGGAGGGTTTTGCCTAACCCTGGTCTAAGTCCCCAGCGCGCAGATCCCACTTCTGACACCACGTGTGGCAAATTGCCGGTAATGTTATGCTGGGTCTCGCGCTCTCTCTTCTTTGGGGAAGGTTCAGGGCGCCATTGCTTGCCTCTGAATCGGTATTTTAATTACCCCACTAGTGTCCTTGAGGAGGGGAGTGGAGAGGGAGGGACCTGGGCCCGCCCTCTAATCCAGGTCCCAACCCAGGGGCCCTGAGGATAGTGGTAAACCACTTGAACTGATGGTTCCTTCCCCTAGGCTACTTCCCGCTCCTACCCTTCAGCTTGTGGGGGCTTCCTGCCCTCCCTCTGTACAAGCCAGGTGCCCCTTACCTAGGGTCTTGGACTTCTTAGCCCACTGCAGCACTTCTCCAAACT
The DNA here is from genome assembly GCF_020497125.1 of Mauremys mutica. Classification (NCBI taxonomy): domain Eukaryota; kingdom Metazoa; phylum Chordata; order Testudines; family Geoemydidae; genus Mauremys; species Mauremys mutica. The sequence goes on from NW_025423065.1 coordinate 129,119, forward strand.
TTCCACTGCTTCCCTTCAAACTGTTCTCTGCTCCAACACCAATCCCCTCTGCTCCAGCTCCTTCCCTGTCTGATTGGAGCAAGGGTCTTTATCAGGTGACTGACTGCTGGGGCTCTAATTGGCTTCAGGTGCTCTAGTTAATCTATAGCAAACTTTCTTTCCTCTGCAGGGAATAAGGCTCCCTGCTAACCCTCTCCTGCTGCCCTCTGGCCAGGCTGTATCGCACTGTGTACTGAGAACTCCAAGGCTTTTCCATGCCATGTGCTGTGAAGCTTGTGTTTGGGACACAGGAAGTAGAAGCCACTTGGCAAAAGGAATATAAAGGGCAGCTGCATCATCTCCATTTTGTCTTCAATTCCTCTTCCTACCTCTGGAGCAACTTCTCTACAAACTGAAGGCTTGAACAAAGGACTGAATAATGTGGATGTGTACCAGAGAGCCTTTCAAGCCAGAAACTCACCAATACTGCTAAGAACCAGATGTATAGATTTCTGAATGTGTCTGACTGCTTTCCCATTTAACAACTCCCTATTTCTTTTTCTTTTATAATAAACCTTTAGTTTAGATGCTTTCTTGCTTATAAACCTTTAGTTTAGATGCCAATGATTGGCTGGCATCGTAGTATTTTGAGTAAGATCCAAACCTATACTGACCTGGTAATGTGGCTGACTCTGGGGTCAGAAGAACACTTTGTTTATGAGAGTAGAGTTTTTAAATAACTCTCACTGTGCTGGACCTAGTTGCTGATTGGGAGTCAGAGAACTGGAATGCAATAAAGGGGGCCGTGTGATTTCTTTTTTCAGTTTCTCGATAACCAGTGTGGGGGATCAGAAGCACAGTTGGTGACTGGTTGGTGAGTTTAACTTCCGTGTTAACCACCAGTTTGGGGAGCCTCTGCTCTCCCTTTTTTAGCCTGCCCTGGTCTTGGCATTTTCAGTGAGGACTAGCCCAGGCACACTGGGTCACACTAAGTATTAAAGTTAAATTAATAGAATGGTTTGTTATGACAAAGTTTTATGAAATCAACGGAACTCCTTTGTTTTCTTTCATCTGAGCAGGGTTTCCATTTTCCAAACCTGATGTGATCTCCCAGCTGGAACAAGGGGAAGAGCCGTGGGTCTCAGACCTGCAGGGTTCAGAGGGAAAACAGACCCTGAGATCTTCCTGCAGAGGTGAGGAAACATTAAACCAACTCTGAATGTGAAAGTGCCTGAAGGAAACATCTGGGATGCCCTACCAAGCCCTTGAGAGGTCTCTCAGTTCATTATTGTTGCCAGCAGGGGTCATATTCTCAGGGTAGCTATAGCTCATGGCTTCCCGTAGATTCTAGCAGACACCAGGCAGTAGCTTCCTCCCTTCCCCCTGAGAATTTGGATGGCATTTGAAAGCCAAATTGATCCCCTTCTCTCTCCTGTTTTGGGGAAGAGTATGGGGGAGTTCAGTTTGTGATTTTTATTTGACCTCCCTCCAGCACTTAGGTTGTTTTGGCTTTTCACTTTTCATCCCTGTTTGATGTTTCTGTCTTTTTCACCGCAGGTGATGCAATGGCATGTGAGAAAGAGGAGCAGAATTCTCAGCAGAAAAATGTTCAGCAAGTGGATAAGCACAGAGCATTATTGCAAAGATCAAAAAGCAATGTGTCCAGGAGTCATGAGGAGGAAAACTCCTGTGAGATTCAGCACAGACCAGAAAGAGAACAAGGAAACCAGCCGGGGGTGAAAATGGGTAAACGTATTTCCTCTCAGGGAACTCAGAAGGACCTCAAGGAAACCACAACAAAGCAGGAAATCATCATTGGAAAGAGAAAAAATACATGCACAGTGTGTGGAAAAAACTTATGTGACTACTCAGCCCTTCTTAATCATCAGAGAATCCACACAGGGGAAAGGCCCTATGAATGCTGTGAGTGTGGGAAAACCTTCAATCGCAGATCAGACCTTTCTGAACATCAGAGAATCCACACAGGGGACAGGCCCTACGAATGCCGTGAGTGTGGGAAAAGCTTCAATCGCAAATCAGCCCTTTCTAGACATCAGAGAATCCACACAGGGGACAGGCCCTACGAATGCCGTGAGTGTGGGAAAACCTTCAATCGCAGATCAGCCCTTTCTGTTCATCAGAGAATCCACACAGGGGACAGGCCCTACGAATGCTGTGAGTGTGGGAAAACCTTCACTAGCAGCTCACACCTTTTTAGACATCAGAGAATCCACACGGGGGACAGGCCCTACGAATGCAGTGAGTGTGGGAAAAGCTTCACTAGCAGCTCAAACCTTTCTCAACATCAGAGAATCCACACAGGGGACAGGCCCTATGAATGCCGTGAGTGTGGGAAAACCTTCAATCGCCGATCAGACCTTTCTAAACATCAGAGAATCCACAAAGGGGACAGGCCCTACGAATGCCATGAGTGTGGGAAAACCTTCACTAGCAGCTCACACCTTTTTAGACATCAGAGAATCCACACGGGGGACAGGCCCTACGAATGCAGTGAGTGTGGGAAAACCTTCACTAGCAGCTCAAACCTTTCTCAACATCAGAGAATCCACACAGGGGACCGACCGTACAAATGCAGTGAGTGTGGGAAAACCTTCACTCAAACATCAACCCTTTCTGTTCATCAGAGGATCCACACAGGGGAGAGGCCCTACGAATGCCGTGAGTGTGGGAAAACCTTCTCTTGGCACTCAGCTCATATTAGCCATCAGAGAATCTGCAAGGGCAGTGAACACCATAAAACCCTCTAGGGCTATCAATTTTTTTTCTTTCATACTTTTCCTGATTCCCACATAATAACTTTTTTAATCTGTTTGAACTGTTTGCAGCACTTATCCCTCAGCTTGGCCAGATGAGTGGCCCATTTATGCCTTTTGTAGTTTGCCTTCTTTTGAGGTGGGCCCATTTGTCCTTTCTATCAACTCAATTATCCCACAAGTAACTGGAGTGTGCCCTTCCTATGAGGAACCAGGGAGCGTCACATTTATACCTTTCCTCCTATTGCAAAGTTATTGTTAGAGTCGCCAGTGATACAGATTGAATCCTTGCCAGTTGTTCTCACGTTGCTCTGGGTTGTGCTAAAGAGCAGTTACATTGGGAATTTTTCATGTTATAGTTAAATAAAGAGGAGCAGGGGAAAAAAGTGTCATTTCAGCCTCTGTGACACTGGAAGGAGATGGGGTGGTTCAGAGATTCCCTCCTTCCCCATCACTCCAGAACTGTTACATTTTGGCTTCTCTGTGCAGAGTTTATTTTCATCACATTCTATCCCTCCACTTCTCAAAATGTCATATGAGGAAGAGTTCTCAGCTGTCCGTGCTTGGAGATGATGCTTTGATTTCTTTCCTCCTATATCAGAGTCGCTATGACTGGAGATGAAAGTGTCAAAGACCTGGAAGGGGAATTTAAATGAATCCCAAACATAGTGTGATTATTTGGCATTTAAATTCCAGGTTTCATCTACTGGTAAAGCCACTTCTGGCAAGAGGACTATTTTGTCCCCCATTATGGGATGCTGGGATACTTACAATTTTGTAAATAACATAACTGACTATTGAGAGAGAGAGCTGAGTGAAGCTGCTTTGAATGGATCAGAGGAGAATGTGATGGGAGAATCTCTTGTCCTGATTCTAAATAATCAGATGTAACCTGGAATGTCTCTTGATACTTTCATTGTCATGTATTCTGTCTCTCTGTGATGTGGGTTTCTCTCTTTCCTGAAGGCTGTTTGCTCACCCAATTGGATATTAGTTCAGTTCAATAGGACGTAGCTCAGATTTCTTGGAGAATTGAAGACAAATGACCGATTTCCTAAAGTCCTCATTTGTCACTTCAGCTTTGCTTTTTCCCCACCCCTCCATGATGACACAGAGAAAGTTCAAGTGCAGTTCTGTCAACAGTGGAGAACTCTCCAATTTACTGCACATGCTAACAAAGAAACAGCAGTGATTTAAAATCTCTATTCGGAAATGGTGAACAACAGCAGAAGCCCAATTAACTGAAGGAAGTGTATATGATCACAGTGTAGTTCAATTATTTAAGTCAGTATTTTCTCAGATGATTTGGGGAGAGAATTCCACATTAAGTGATTTTTAACTTGGCAAAGTGCCCATGTATTTGGTTCCCGAAGCATTTTTGTAACCCATGCCCCACAGAAGATCTTTCCTATTTGGAATGCTCCCCTTCATGATGCAGGTGTTGAGGAAAGAGAAGTGGTATTTTTGTTCAATTTATCCTTAATAGATGCAAAAAATGTGTATAAAATGAAATCAGTGTTGGAAATCTAATAGCAGCAGAAAAATAGCTATTTTTAAATAGAAATTCTAGCTCTGGTAATGAAGATTCTGATCCAGGCCTGTATCCAGTCCCTTGCCTGGACCCGTGTCACCAAATTAAAGAAAAGCTGGGCACGTTTCCGGAAGCCATTGCTTACGACACTGCTGAGATTTTGAGTGGTTTTGTAAAGGATTCTACTTCTGAGAAGTGTAAATTCACCCTAAAAAGGGCAAGGAAACAAAGGGCATCAGGAATGTATGTTTTTTCGGATGAGGCAAGAAAAGGGAGTAGCATTGTCCCCCTTGGGTAGCCCCTGTTCAATTCCAGGTCAGAAAGCAAAACTCTTCTGCAAGAATATCCAAAAAATATTGTGTTTCACTTCACTTCATAAGTACAGTTGTGTGGCAATTAAATGATGACCCTAAAATTTCATAAAAGCAAAGAACGCTGAACAAAAAAGTGTGGGAAATACGGCTGTATCTGAGAAAATGGCTTGGAATGAGGGAAGACAAAAATTGATCAGTCGAGAGAAAAGACCCTGTTTCCCCCTAGTTTGGAACGTCTCTCACAACTACTGGAATAGAAAAGCTAAACAAATGGTGCTCTATTGTTGCAAAGGAGATTGAAGTGAGGCCATTTTCTCCAGATAAAAGAAAATGGTCATGTCAGGAGTGGGATTTGAAACCACGTCTCTATGCAGAAACCAGAACACCCAAGAGAGAGGAAAAAAGAGTCTTAAAACTGGCACTTTGGACCAGCCCACAATCCTAACGCTACAAAGAATGTGACTTATCAACCCTAGTTTTCATTAATATTTGATGACACTCTTTAGGGAGGCCAAGATGGCACATCTCTTTCAACTCCTAGAGACCTTCTCCAGCACAGCTGATTTTTAGGCACACTCACCCGGACCTAAATTTACACGTTTCCTGGAGTTCCATGAGTTCTGCGGTGTTGGAATCTCCCTGCTCACGTTTTAAGTGAACAAAAGATGGGTGCTGGCATTCGGAGACCCTCAAAATCCTGCCCTGGGGGCCAGACAGTTAAGCAACCAGCATCCACAACCTCTACCATGATAGCATCCTGTCTGGCAACAACTCACTTATCAATAGCTGGGGTCTGAAATCCTCATTTCTTTGTTGTTCTATCACTGTAGTCTCCACTTTCCTATTGCTTGTCTGCATAATCTCTGTCTGGTTCTGTGATTGTTTCTGTCTGCTGGATAATTAATTTGTTGGGTGTAAAGCAATTCAGGTGGTGGGGTATAACTGGTTAGATAATCATGTTACAATATGTTAGGATTGGTTACATTTCAGTAAAATGATTGGTTAAGGTATAGCTAAGCAGAACTCCAGTTTTACTATATAGTCTGCAGTCAATGAGGAAGTAAGGGGGGGAATGGGAATGGGGGTAGGGGAATTGGAGTTATGTTTTGCTAAGGGGTGGAATAGGAAGAGTGATCCACAGGGAGTAGCTCAAACCTGCAAAGTGCCTGGAATAGGGTGTGCCTGGAATAGGGTGTGCCTGGAATAGGGTGTGAAAAACCCTGGAATCAGTATAATTAAGCTGCCCTAAGCCAGGGTTAGATAGTGCTAAATGAAAGGAAAGATTGTTCTGTCAATGTAGCTATTACAGGGATGGAAAACCCCTCCACTCACTGTAGCAACTGTCTACTCCACAGTGCTGTAGCAGTGTCACAGCAACATTTTAAGTGTAGACAGCCTCAGAGTGAGACCAGGTCTGGCTCTGTGGATGCTCCGGCACTACAACAAGAGCAGTGACAATACACTAATGCTTCTGTAGTTGGCAGGATTCAAACTTGCCTGGGGAGACCCCAGTGGATTTCTAGTCCATCGCCTTAACCACTCGGCCACAACTACTTGATGTATAGGTGCTTCACTACACAATGATTCTGTTCTCACTGAATTGTCACTTCAAATTGCTCAGACCAGCTCCCCCAGCACACTCCTGGCTGTGCATTAGTGTAAGTGTGTCCATGGCTGAACAACAAGAGTTCCTGCCCATTTCCCTTCCGGCTGGAGCATGATTAGAGTGTGTTTGTGGTTAACGACATTGCTATAGATTGTTGTTCATTCCCCACACTGACAATTCAGACCGTCCCGTTCCTCTTCGAATCTCCACCAGATCATGCCAATAGCCGGAGTCAGGATTTCTCTGGGGCACTGAAATGTTTCAGGGGGTTGGTGCGTGAGCTCAGCCTTGCATCCATCCCTGATGTTTCATGGACTAACAACAGCAGCGTAAAGAAAGAGCTGATCCAATATCTCACTGTCAGAGGTGAAGGTGGCCTCGTCCCCTCTGCATGACCATTGCCATTGCAGGAGAGAAGGTGTCAATGGAATCGAATGCCCTGGCTCAGACAAGAGACACAGGGAGGTTTTGCTGTTCATGGATCTGTGCAAAGGAAATTGTGTGTCTGTGTGAAATCGAGGAGGGAAATGAAACGTCCCCATGGTGGCCCAATGCCCTAAGGAATGTGGGCGATGGACTCCGGCTGGGAAATGATTTCACAGGATCAATGTACTGCCCTGATTAAAAGCTATGGCTAAAAGGCAGCCACTGTTGTTAGTACCTGAACCTGTGTAGGGACGCCCGAGTGGGTATCAAGTCCATTGCCTTAACCAGGGGTAGTTGATTATTTTATAAGGATTAAAATTTCTTGGTCAAGGTATAGTCAATGTATAGACGCCATATAAAATAATACACTGATAAGAAGAATATAGAAATATTTTGCAGTCACTATGGGTATAACTATGATAATTGTTTTGTGTTTCACTCTTTATATATGGCACCACCTTCCTTCCCTTTAGACTTCTAGTTTACCAAGGGTAAAACTAAACATCTCTTCAGATACCAGGGAGTGTTTGTGTTCATTCCTGCTAGCTACACAGGGATTTGATGTAGCTGCCCAGCCTCTGTTCCCCTGGGGGCCCTGCGTGTTTGACTCTAGAGCAGGCTGGGAGCAGCAGCTGAGGCAGAGGACACCTGGGCTGGGCAGATAGGAGGGAGTTTAGCAAGTGGAAATGGTAAAACCGCAGTGAAGTATTACCTTGGACTCGACGGCATTTCTCCATTGGTCTGTCTGCTTTGGGGCAGGGACAATGACACGTCCTGCTGCATTCGTCATTTCAAAGGGGGGTTTAGGGTTTTCATTCTCAGACACGGTGCACAAAGCAGGACTCAACCCAGGGTGCAAATGAAATGAGGCACTCACAGGTTCTGGCAGCCACAATGAGCGTTTGGTGCGAGAGCTCAGACCTGCCCCTGTCCCAGAGGGAGGGGAGTGTCTACAAGGGGCTTGGACCACTGATCTACCAGTGCCTAACTCCCAAACTTTCAGTAACTCTATCATCAGTGCCCGTGAGTGTAACTTAAACCACGAGAAAAACCACACTAGGCTAGACCAAAGGCCCATTTAGCTCTGAATCTTGTCCTCTAACAGTAGCCAATAGCAGGTCCCCCAAAGCCACCACTGAGAGTTGAACCCAGGAGCACCTGTTTACAAGGCAGGTGCTTTAGCCAGCTAAGCCATGGTGCCTGGGTATAAGACATAGTGTCTGCCCACACCTGACTCCCTGCCATCGCCACCAGGACCTGACAAGCTTTCCTTGTGTTTGGATTCTGCAAAGCAGAGGAGCAGGTGATGTTTTCCTTGCAAGCTGTGTGTGTGAGTGAATCTTTGGCCAGGTCTGCACTACAAAGTTGTTTCAGCAGAAATATATTGCTCAGGTGTGTGAAGAACACACAATGCTCCCTTGGTCGGCAGCTTGGTGTGGCTGGTGTACACACTGCAATGCCACGTCTGGCGACAAAACTGCCCTGTTTTGGTGACAAAATAAAACCACTTCGATGAGAGGCCTAGAGCTTTTTGCAGCAAACGGAAAGTGACAGAGTGCCAGTGTAAATGCTGCTGGTCATTAAATCACCATAACTGGCCTCCACCAGTATCCCACAATGCCCGCCATGAACTCACCTGCCCTGCATTCCTGCTAAAGAGGCTGGGCCCCTCCCCTTTCCTAGCTCCAGGAAGTTCTGACAGCTGAACCTGCTGCTCTGCTCCGGCAGCCAGGAGCAAATCACTGCCGTGGAATGCTGCTCTCCGGCCCTGCGAACACAGAGCAGGGGCGGGAATTTCCATACATGGTGGGGCACCAGCATCCAAACTGTGACACCCCATGACACCCCTTCCCTCGAGGAGGCTCTTACCTTCTAAACAGGGACAGCTGTTTTCTAGTAAAATCACTAAAAGGGAAGGAGAAAACTCAAAAGAGGTTCCTCCTGGCGCTCACGTCCGTGAACCCGAATACTCCCTCAGTCCTCAGAGAGAGACCTGGAGAAGGAGACTTGCTGCAGCAAAGCCACAGGGGTCTCTGAGGTTTCCCTGGCCCCTCGCCCCTGTCCTGCCTGGCTGATGTCAGCATCTCTCTGTGAGGTCACCACCTCCCCCCACACCTTTGACCAATGGTCTGAGGTCCTGCCAAAGGCCTTTGTGATGTCACTGCCACACCCCTTCCTTGCTGTGCTAATGTCCTGCCCCTGGCCAGGCACTTTGCAGGTTTGAGCTACTCCCTGTGGATCACTCCACCCAAGGAGCATTCATTCTAGGCAACAAGCCGGCTAGACAGGTAAACATCAGACGCTGCTCCCAATGCTGCACTCAATTTTTCAGAAATGAGTCGACTTTATGGCCAGAAGAGACCATTAGAGCATCTAATCTGACCCCCTGCATATCACAGGCCTCCTGTAGGACACAAGAGCTACTTTGGGGGCAAATATATTCCAGAAAGGCATCTAGTCTTCATGAAATGACATCAGGAGATGGTGAATCCACCACTTTCCCTGGTAGCTTGTTCCTGTGGTGAATCATCCTCGCCACAGGATGAGGGGTGAGGGGGTGTGGCCTCTTCAGCCCACACGGTGCAGTTAACCCTAGCAGTGCCAGGTCAGGGTTCATACACCTCATCACAGACAGCATTTCCCAAATTTGGGGATTAGCTAGGAGATCTCTTCAGGAGTAACCTCCTGTAGGGACTGGGTCACAAACACCTTGGGAACCAAATACCTGGGCGTTTTCCTAGTTCCGAATCACTTGCTGTGGAATTCTATCCCTGGATCGTCTGAGACAATATTGACTTAAACAATTGAACTACCCTGTGACCATGTGCACTTACTTTGGTCTGCTGCACCATTTGGGGTCTGCTGCTGTTCACCTTTTCAGAGTGGAGATTTAAACATACGACTGTTTCTTTGATAATATGTTCAACAGCTTGGACTATTCTCTCCTGTTGACTCAACTTCATTTGAATTTTCTCCATATCATGCAGGGATGGGGGAAAAACTAACCTGAAGTAAAAAAATGGTAATTGGTCTGAAATTTCCCAAAACATCTGAGCTACATTCTGTCAAACAAAACTAACATGCAGTTATATGACCAAGGAGCCTTCATGAAAGATAGAAAACCCATATCACAGAGAGGTAGAAGACACTTTCATTTTAATTTAAAGTGAAATTCCAGACTAGGTTACATCTGATGTCTCAGAATCAGGATGAGAGATTCTCCCATGATCCACTGAAACCTGCTTCTCCCAGCGCTTTCTCATGCATCCGACGAAGTGGGTATTCACCCACGAAAGCTCATGCTCCAAAAGTCTGATAGTCTATAAGGTGCCACAGGATTCTTTGCTGCTTTTACAGATCCAGACTAACACGGCTACCCCTCTGATACCTTTCTCATTAGTGTTATTTACAGGAGTTTTAGCACCTTCATAACGGGAGAAAAAAACAGCCGACCTTCCCAGAAGCAGCTTTGCCATTGAGGGAAAAGGGGATTTGAACGGTGCTTGGGATCCATTTGAAATCCCCTTCCAAGTCTGACACTTTCATCGCCTGCCAGACTGACTCTGATTTAGGATCAAAGACGTACAAGCACCATTCCCAAGCATGGACAGCCAAGAACATGACCCCACCAGACACGTTGGGAAGCGAAGGAATACTAAGGGGTGAACTGTGCATGGCTCAGGCACAAGGTAACAGTTCTGGGGTGATGGGGCGACTCAGACATTCCATCTTTCCCCATCTCCTTCCAGTGTCACAGAGCCTAAAATGACCCTTATTTCCCTAACACTGCTCCAGCTCTTCATCATATTTAAATATATTTTAAATGAGAAAAAAAGGCAACAAAATAACTGCTGTTCTGCACAATCCAGGGTAATGTGAGAACAACTGGGAATGAGACAATCTGTCCTCAAAGAGGAACTTGACGTCTCTAACAGTAACTTTGCACTGGGAGGAGGAGTACAAATGTGAATCTCCAGGTTTGTTTAGACAAGGAAATGTGACGGTGATTAGGTCAGATCAGGAGGAAATGTGCTAGATAACCCCACTGACTATCCATAGCCCATGTCTTTACTGCAAGAATAGCTGTCTTATTACATCAGGAAAGTGAACTCAAGCTAGCTAACTCCATGGCAACCACAGTGATGAGGCCCACGTAGATTTTATCTCAATGTAGCTGGTTGAAGACACCCCCCATCTTCCCCCACCTGGGGTGACTGACATTCCTGGTAGAAAAGAGACACACTCCCATGACTCACAGGACAATAGAGTTGATACAAAGGACCACAGGATCCACCTCAAAGACGGGCGAGCTCCAAAACTGGGCAACTCATGTGTGGGAGCTGAGGAACTACAGTGTGCAAAAGATGCAAACTGCCTTAACACTCACTGCCTGGGAACTGTCAAAAGAATTAAAGAAAAAATCTTCTGACAACTCAGGAGAAGGTTTTTATGAAGTTTATCTCCTTTATGGATTCTCTGATGTTTAGAAAGGCCTGAGCTATGAGTGAAGCTTTTCCCACACTCGCAGCATTCATAGGGTCTCTCTCCGGTGTGGACTCTGTAATGTGTAACAAGGGTTGAGCTCCGAGAGAAGCTTTTCCCGCACTCACTGCATTCATAGGGTTTCTCTCCCGTGTGGACTCTCTGGTGAGAGATAAGAGAGAAGAGGTGAGTGAAACTTTTCCCGCACTCACTGCATTCATAGGGTCTCTCTCCTGTGTGGATCCTCTGATGCACAGTAAGGTTTGAGCTCCGAGAGAAGCTTTTTCCACACTCACAACATTCGTAGGGTCTCTCCCCCGTGTGGACTCTCTGGTGAGAGATAAGGGAGGAGAAGTGACTGAAACTTTTCCCGCACTCAGGGCATTCATAAGGTCTCGCTCCTGTGTGGATCCTCTGATGCCTAGTAAGGTTTGAGCTTCGGGTGAAGTTTTTCCCGCACTCACAGCATTCGTAGGGTCGCTCTCCCGTGTGCGTTGTCTGATGAGAGATAAGGGCTGATCTCTGAGTGAAGCTTTTCCCGCACTTGCAGCATTCGTAGGGTCGCTCTTCTGTGTGGATTCTCTGATGAGAGTTAAGGGTATATATCTCTGAGTGAAGCTTTTCCCGCACTCACAGCATTCATAGGGTTTGTCTCCTCTGTGTATTCGCTGATGCCTACTAAGGGCTGAGGTACGATTGAAGCTTTTCCCACACTCACAGCATTTGTAGGGTCTCTCTTTCGTGTGGATTATCTCATGTCGAATAAGGGCTGAGCGGTAATGGAAGTTTTTCCCACACTCACTACATGTATTCTCTTGCTTTTCCGTGAGGATTTTCTCCTGGGACGTAGTTTCCTTGAGGTCCCTGTGAGTTCCCTGACAATTAATGGGTTCATCCACTCTCTCCTCTGAGTGGTTTCCCTGCTCTCTCTCTGGTCTGGGGTAATTTTCACCAGCTTTTCCCTGCTCACGGGGGCTGGACACAGTCCCTTTGGCTCTTTGCAGTAACTCCCCATGTGCTTCGGCGAGCTCAGCATCTTCCTGGTGAGGATTCTGCTCCTCGCACTCCCTTACCACCCCATCACCTGCTAGAAGAGAGGAGAAATCTCAGAACTGGGGATGGAAAGGCAGAGAACAAACCCAAGTAAGTGCTGGAGAGACAGAAAATAAAAATCAGGGACTGAACTCCCCCTAACTCGTCCCCACAGGGGACAGTGGAGGGGATCAATTCTGCTCCCCACCCAGGACCGGCCTTTAGGGGGGGCCGTACGGGTGCTCCACCCAAGGGGGTGCCGGGCGCAGGGTTTGGATTCCCACCTGACCTGCTGCCGAGAGGCTCGCTGGGCTGATGAAAGCAGCACAGGGAGCAGATAAGCAGCTGCGTGGGGGAGTGGGAGAGACCCGAGCTGCAGGGGCAATTGTATGACCAGCCGTCAGAGTCAGGTGACTGCTCCGGAGCAGAGGGGCCCCTCTCCGCCCTGCTCCACATGTGCAGCTGCTGCTGTTCCTGTCCCCCCACCCTCCGTTCACCCCCGGGAGTCGCCCCGTCCACCCCCGACTGGGAGCATCCTCCTGACTGCTCTGCAGGAGGGAGGTGCTGATTGATGGTGGGGTGTCCCCCTCCCCCACACCCAGGTAGCCGATTTCCACTGAGCTGGGGTGACGGGACAGCAGGAATCTGCGTGTGCTGCTGCCTCTCTGGGGCCGGAGCTGCCGGCAGCTGCTTGTGTCTGAACAAGCCTAGTTCAGGCTCCTGACCCTGAAAACTTTCTTAAAAAGAGACAGTGCGCTCACTCACTCAGGCACACACGCGCACACACACACAGTCCTTCACACACTCCCTTCAACATACACACACTCCTTCATATCCTCCCCTCAACACACACACACCAGGGCTCCCTGCATCCAGGTCACTTCCCCACCTGGGCGGTGCTGAGACATCAGGAGCAGCTGCTCTCCTGCCCTCCCCTTACGCAGCCTGCAGGGAAAGTGACCTGGGTGCAGGAAGCCCTGACGTCGCTCCTTGCTCCCCTCTCCCAGCCCCCCAGCGCTGTGTGGGGCGGGGGAGCAGCAGTCCAGTGGGGGAGCGAGCAGCAATGCCAGCTGCTTTGTGCATCCAGGTCAGGTTCCCCACTTTGGTGCAGGAGGGGGATGCCGGGGTTAGAGGCAAAGGGGGCACAGTGCAGGGATTGAGGGCACAGGAGAGTGGTGCAGGGGGTAGCAGTGAAGGGCTGCATAGAACCATAAAATATCAGGGTTGGAAGGGACCTCAGGATGTATCTAGTCCACCCTCCTGCTCAAAGCAGGACCAAACCCAACTAAATCATCCCAGCCAGGGCTTTGTCAAGCTGGGCCTTAAAAACCTCTAAGGAAGGAGACTCCACCTCCCTAGGGAACCCATTCCAGTGCTTCACCACCCTCCTAGTGAAATAGTTTTTCCTAGTATCCAACCTAGTCCTCCCCCACTGCAACTTGAGGTCATTACTCCTTGTTCTGTCATCTGCTACCACTGAGAACAGTCTAGATCCATCCTCTTTGGAACCCTCCTTCAGGCAGTTGAAAGCAGCGATCAAATCCCCCCTCAGTCTTCTCTTCTGCAGAGAAGAGAGATGGCGGCTCTTGCAGGTGGGGATGGAAAAGGAAGAGTCTCCGTGGTTCATGGAGCCAATTAGTTTGTTTTATCATTTATTGATCGTTGTTATGGTGATCTCATATGTTATTTCAGATGTAGTAACTGTGTACGAAATAGATTTAAATTGTAGGTATAGACAGAAGTAAGACAGGTAGAGCCCTGCATGGACACAAAATTTATATCCGCATCCGATCTGTGATCCGCAAAAATGGTCCATGGATATCTGCAGATTTTCAGAGCTCTAGGAACAAAATTTGTACCCGCAGCTGATCCACAAAAATGGTCCGAATTCTCCACCAGGAGACGTGATCAAAGTGAAGGGCTAAGGCAATGAATCCTAAAATCTTCTTATATAGGCTGGAAGGGACCTCAAGAAGTCATCTACTCCATTCCCATCGCCCTGCGGCAGGATCAGGTGTAAATATGCCAGTAGTTTGTCTGACCTGTTCTTAAAACCCTCCTGGGACAAGAATTAATAGAGTCATAGAATCTCAGGGTTGGAAGGGACCTCAGGAGGTCATCTAGTCCAACCCCCTGATGACTGGAAAAAAGCTAATGTAGTGCCTATCTTTAAAAAAGGGAAGAAGCAAGATCCAGGGAACTACAGGCCAGTCAGTCTCACCTCAGTCCCTGGAAAAATCATGGAACGGGTCCTCAAGGAATCAATTCTGAACCACTTAAAGGAGGGGAAAGTGATCAGGAACAGTCAGCATGGATTCACCAAGGGCAAATCATGCCTGACTAACCTGATTGCCTTCTATGATGAGATAACCGGCTCTGTGGATGAGGGGAAAGCAGTGGATGTGCTATTTCTGGACTTTAGCAAAGCTTTTGATACAGTCTTCCACAGTATTCTTGCCAGCAAGTTAAAGAAGTCTGGGCTGGATGAATAGACGGTAAGGTGGATAGAAAACTGGCTAGATGGTCGGGCTCAACGGGTAGTGATCAATGGTTCCATGTCCACTTGGCAGCCGGTATCAAGTGGAGTGCCCCAAGGGTCGGTGCTGGGGCCAGTTTTGTTTAATATCTTCATTAACAATCTGGAGGATGGTGTGGACTGCACCCTCAGCAAGTTTGCAGATGACACTAAACTGGGAGGAGTGGTTGATACGCTGGAGGGTAGGGATAGGATACAGAGGGACCTAGACAAATTAGAGGATTGGGCCAAAAGAAATATGATGAGGTTCAACAAGGACAAGTGCAGAGTCCTGCACTTAGGACGGAAGAATCCCATGCACTGCTACAGACTAGGGACCGAATGGCTGGGCAGCAGTTCTGCAGAAAAGGACCTAGGGGTTACGGTGGACGAAAAGCTGAATATGAGTCAACAGTGTGCCCTTGTTGCCAAGAAGGCTAATGGCATTTTGGGTTGTATAAGTAGGGGCATTTCCAGCAGATCGAGGGATGTGATCATTCCCCTCTATTCAGCACTGGTGAGGCCTCATTTGGAGTACTGTGTCCAGTTTTGGGCCCCACACTACAAGAAGGATGTGGAAAAATTGGAGAGAGTCCAGCGGAGGGCAACAAAAATTATTAGGGGGATGGAGCACATGACTTATGAGGCGAGGTTGAGGGAACTGGGATTGTTTAGCCTGCAAAAGAGAAGAATGAGGGGGGATTTGATAGCTGCTTTCAACTACCTGAAAGGGGGGTTCCAAAGAGGATGGAT
Organism: Mauremys mutica; assembly: GCF_020497125.1. Taxonomy (NCBI): domain Eukaryota; kingdom Metazoa; phylum Chordata; order Testudines; family Geoemydidae; genus Mauremys; species Mauremys mutica. The sequence continues at coordinate 144,531 of NW_025423065.1, forward strand.
CTAGACTGTTCTCAGTGGTAGAAGATGACAGAACAAGGAGTAATGGTCTCAAGTTGCAGAGGGGGAGGTTTAGGTTGGACATTAGGAAAAACTTTTTCACTAGTAGGGTGGTGAGGAACTGGAATGGGTTACCTAGGGAGGTGGTGGAATCTCCTTCCTTAGAGGTCTTTAAGGTCAGGCTTGACAAAGCCCTGGCTGGGATGATTTAGTTGGGTTTGGTCCTGCTTTAAGCAGGGGGTTGGACTAGATGACCTCCTGAGGTCCCTTCCAACCCTGAGATTCTATGACTGGGAGTGTAGGAAGTTGTCCCAGCCCTGGCTGGAGGGTTATTTCCTGTTCCACAAAGAGGGGAAGTTCCATTCCCAACTCCTGTGCCTTGAAATTAGGCCCTATCTGACACTACACCCCCATATTCATCATAGTGGTATGGTTATAATATGATTAGGACATAATTATGATGTATTTTGTACAAGATGCATCATGTGTGGTGTCACTGGAAAAGTTATGATTTGCTGAATATGATTATCCTGTTTGTGTGCACATATCATGTTCGTATCTGAAGTTATGGATATTGACTCTGTATCTGTATTTCAAATGTGCTTACTCTGGGTAACACCCACAAGGAGCCTTTCAGGTAGAACAATGAAGAAGCTAGACAGTGCTGATGGCTCATCAACAAAGACAATGGACCGTGGAAGAGCGTAGCCTTCCTCTGAATGTTTCAGCCAGCCTATTAATCATGGATACTATGATGCAGCAGGGCCTGTGACCAGACCACATGACACTAAACTCCATTTTAGTACCTGTATTTTTCCACAAACTGGACTGGGAACTGAGTTTGGAACAAAGGGTTCCTGCCATATGGAAAAGCTACATAAGGTGGGGTGTGACATCATCTCTTGGCCTCATTCCCCACACAGGAGAACTCCTGGAAGCACCTGAGGAACAAAGACTGAACTTGGGGAAGTGCTGGTCCCAGGGTAAAGGATTTTCTAGCTTGTGTATAGAAACTTGGTGGACTGCTTGTATCATCAGTCAGGGTGAGAAACTGCTAATTCAAATTCTATCCAGACAGTATTGTTACCGAAATATCGGGTCTGCCTAGCTGAGAGCCAATAACAGCCTGACAGGGATAAGGAAAAATGCTTTATTCTGCAGAAGAAAGGAGAGCTCTATAGTAGATACAGAAAACTCTACTGCACACAAGCTTCACAAGCTTTTTATACACTTTCAGACAAAGACCATGCCGTGTTAACACTTCATTGGTGGGTGTCAAGCCCCATAACACCGTTATTTGTTCAAGAAAAACTGGCTTGAAGCTGTCTCTGGCAGCAAAAGAAAAATTAGTTACAAAGTTCAAGGTACTGTGTATGTGAGGCCTTTTAGAAGCTTCTGCCTCCACCACGAAACTATTATTAAGGGGCGGGGGGCTACTTAATAGCTTTCACAGTATGTTAGGCTTAGTTTGAGTTTCGGTATTTGCTAAATAATCTACTTTGATCTGTTTAAAGAACAGGAGTACTTGTGGCACCTTAAAGACTAACAAATTTATTGAAGCATGAGCTTTCGTGAGCTACAGCTCACTTCTTCGGATGCATAGAATGGAACACACAGACAGGAGATATTTATACATACAGAGAACATGAAATGGTGGAAGTATGCATACCAACAGGAAGAGTCTAATCAATTGAGATGAGCTATCGTCAGCAGGAGGAAAAAAAACTGTTTGAAGTGATAATTAAGATGGCCCATAGAAGGTGTGAGGAGAACTTAACATAGGGAAATAGATTCAATTAATGTAATGACCCAACCATTCCCAGTCTTTGTTTAGACCACAGGTAATTGTGTCTAGTTTGCATATTAATTCGAGTTCAGCAGTTTCTCTTTGGAGTCTGTTTTTGAAGTTTTTTTGTTGCAAAATTGCCACCTTCAAGTCTGTCACTGAGTGGTTAGAGAGGTTGAAGTGTTCTCCCACTGGTTTTTGAATGTTATGATTCCTGATGTCAGATTTGTGTCCATTTATTCTTTTGCGTAGAGACTGTCCAGTTTGGCCAATGTACATGGCAGAGGGGCATTGCTGGCACATGATGGCATATATCACGTTGGTAGATGTGCAGGTGTACGAGCCCCTGATGGCGTGCCTGATGTGATTAGGTCCTATGATGGTGTCACTGGAATGGAATGGAATGGAATGGAATGCTACTCTGAAACCTTTGATCTGTTTGTTATCACTTATAATCACTTAATCTATCTTAGTTAATAAACTTGTTTTATGCTTTATCTTAACCAGCATATTTTGAGTGAAGTGTCTGGGGAAAATCTCAGCTTGGTTAGCACAAGCTTGGTGTGCACATCTGTCCCATATCGAGGGGAAGGCGAACTATATTAATGAGCTGACATTATAGAGATCCCTGTGCACGATAAGATGGTATAATTCTGAATGTATCCTACAGCAAGTGTGCAAGGTTGGGGAGCTGGGAAATTGGCTGTTGTCTCTATCTGTCCTTGAGTGGCTTAGGTAAAGCACTCAGGTAGCTTAGTTGGGTGTATGGCGCCACCTGCTGTCATGCTGGGTGATAGGGCCTGGAGAGGCTGGCTGAATCTCCAGCAAATCAGTGTGAGAAGGGCCAGCCCAGCTTGAGTGTTAGAGGGCACAGCGGTTCCCAGACTGCCCCCTGAGGGTGACAACCCATCACACCCTAAACTACACTAGTGTCAGCAAGTTTGTCACATCCTGTCCTCTCCCTTTCTCCACCCAAGATATTTCCTGCCTCCTACCACCTCTAGCAATTCCCACCTTCCTATGCATTTACTGCTCCTCTCCCTCCAAGCAGAACCCACCACCAGCTCCCTGAGAATCCCTTACCTGAGCCAGCTCCATTGCAGCCATTTCCTTCCTCCTGGGAGGACGGGATGATCTGGAGTAAAACATGGACGTTATTCTGTAGCCTGCTGGGGTGAAAAGGGCAAGGTGTAAGAATTCAGACGGGGCTTTTGTCCATTCCACAAGCCGATTCCCCCCAGGTTTTCCCCTGCTAATGGACATTCTAGGTTCTGCCACACTGTGAAGCACAGAGTGACCTAATCCCAGTACAGGCCTAGCCCCCTCCCACCAGGGTGTGACCCTCTGACACATTGTGAAACCCTCCCAATAACAGTCTCTCTGTTACACTTATCAAGTTTGCGGACAATACCAAGCTGGGAGGGTTTGTAAGTGCTTTGGAGAATTGGATTAAAATTCAAAATGATCTGGACAAACTGGAGAAATGAGCTGAAGGAAATAGGATGAAATTCAGTAGGGACAAGTGCAAAGTACTCCACTTTGGAAGGAACAATCAGAGACCAGAGAAGAGCAGAATCCAAGGAGTCACTTTAGGGGATTCTCCCTGTCATTGTCCCCAAGGCAGCTCTCTCAGGTTTACAAAGTTCTTTGATGTTCCGGCCTTTATACAGTCTCTCCTGGGAGTGCCCCTTTCATGGGCTTGGCCTAGTTTTAGCTTTCGGTAGTTAACAATCTTGGTTTATTGTTTATCTAACCAGTGTGTTTGGATTAAAGTGAGTTGGAAACTCCATTTCGGATAACAAGCTGGTCCATGTCATTTTCCACTGATGAAATGACAGACTTCATATGAGCTTGCGTTGTTCAGTAGCGTGCTGGACAGTGCAAGACGCACATTTCTGGGGGAAAGTTGGGCACTTGAGAATTTGCTGGTTTTCTCCTGAGGTGTAATTCACGAGTGGCTGTCTAGCAGCACTCAATTCTGTGTAGCTGGGAGTGAGTTACATGCTGGAGACTGTGTATTAATTGGCTAAGAGAGGCTGTTCTCGCGGGTAAACAATGGAAAAGGCACCCCAGGTTGGAGAACTGAGGGAACACAGCTATTTAACAGTCCAGATTGTACTCTAGGTAATGTCACAGACACTCATTATGACAGAGCCTTTTACAACACAGAGAAAGTAAATCCATGTCCCAGAAATCGAAGACTCCAGACAGAGGGCAAGTGTCCCTGGCACTGCTTCTTGCTGACAGAGAGGTTCAGAGACAGTGAGAGAGTCCTGGGGAAGCTGGGAACAGGAAGCATGGGCTAGTGGGGTTCAGTGGAGAAAGGGAACAGGAAGGGCAGGGATATCACTGAATGCAGGATCTCAGCAGTACTAGATGACAGGATAGCACATAGTGCAGCCCACTGGAAAACATAATCCCAACTATACATACAGAATGATGGGGTCTAAATTAGCTGTTTCCACTCAAGAGATGGATCTTGGAGTCACTGTGGATAGTTCTCTGAAAACATCCACTCAATGTGCAGCAGCAGTGAAAAAAAGCGAGCAATGTTGGAAATAATTAAGAAAGGGATAGATATGACAGAATATATCATATATCATAATTGTAAAAACAGCAAATAAATCCATGATAGACCCACATCTTGAACACTGCATGCAGATGTTGTCGCCCCATCTCAAAAAAAGATATATTGGAATTGGAAAAGGTTCAGAAAAGGGCAACAAAAATTATTAGGGGTATGGAACATTTATGCCAGACCTAACCCCCAGTTTCACTTGAGCAAACAGGAGCTATTTGACACTGTGCAATACGGCTCTTGTGCTCTGTTAGCCAAAGTTAGCTCTGCAGCAGGGGAGGGTCTCTGGTAGTGTGTGTGTGTCACTGGCATATTGGGGTGATGCTGAAACAGGACAGAGTAGAGGTGGCATTGTGGGGCTGGCGTGAACCTTATCTCTTCATTTCCCCTTCCAAGAACCGAGGGGACAGGAACCCTTACCCAGCGAGGTCACAGTCTCATAGTTCTGCTGCATGACAACCCAGTAGAGGGCTCTCTGAGTGGGGTCCAGCAGAGCCCACTCTTCCCTGGTGAAATACACAGCCACCTCCTCGAAGGTCACCGGCCCCTGAAAGAGCAAGAGTCCAACACTCAGGACCTCTTTCCCCACTCACAGACCCACTATTTGTGGCAGAGAGGAGCGAATCAAATGGAAGCTCTGGGTGGATCGCAGTCAACAGAGTCCCACCACAACCCTGCTCAGCGTATCGAGCAAATGCCAGGCTGAGGGGACGAAGAGAGAGCCCCTTGTCTCTCCCAGCAGATCCATCACACACCTACTGGCCACCGACTGATACAGGAGATGGAGCCCCTAGCAGGGTCCAGGGAGAGCTCCCTGGTAGGAAGCCCAATAGCCTCCTCCTTGTGAGGAGCGGGATATGAAGGAAGAGGCAGCTCCAATAAGCCTGACTCATGGGTGCCCCCTTCATATCTCACAGCAGCCGCTGATTAGTGAGGTCAAGCTCCAGCACTGGGAGTCTGGTCAGTTTGACTAGCTCCATGTAGGTGGGCTATTTTCTTTCTTCACAAATTAGGGCATTTCCACCTCTGAACCTCCTGGGTCTGTTCCTAGAATCTAGGCCACTTATTAAATAACTCCCAGCAGGTTTGCCACACCCTGGCCTCCTCCTTTCTCCACCCTGTGCATTTCCTGCCCCACTCCAATCTCCAAACCAGACTGTGCAAACCTTCCCATCTCCGGTGTATTTGCTCTCCCTCTCCTCCAGCAGGAACCCACCAGCAACCCCCCGATAATCTCTACCTGAGTTGGCTCCACTGCAGCCATTTCTCCTCCCTGTCCCACGCCAGGCTGGGATGAGCTGGAGCAAAACATGGACGCCATTCTGCAGCCTGTCTGGGGAAGAAGGGCAGATGTGGGCGTTTCAGAACCGGTTTTAGTTAATTTCACATCAGAATTCCCCCAGGCCCTTTCCCTGCAGACAGACACCCTAGATTCTGCCATGCTGGGAAATGCTCAGTCTGTTTATTACAATGTTGACCTGGCCCCTCCTGCCAGCTAAGCCCAGACACATTTTTAACCTCCCTTCTCCCTCCCCTCACCCCGTAACAAAGTCTCTGAACACAAGGCTAGAAACCAAAGGGGTCACTGTGGGGGATTCCCTCGGACACTGACCCCATGGCAGCCACACCCCAGTAGGGGAAATATGGAGTCAGGAACTGGCTTTTCCTCTCTCTGATCCTTGTTTTGTTCACTGGAAAGTGGTTCTGCCCAGGGATGCAGCAATACATGTCTCTGGGTGGATTAGGGAGCTGGAAATATCTCCCCCCACTCATTTCTCCCACTGCCCCTTTCAGTCTCTCCTTCCCGTGTCCTCTCTCCCTGCCCCTCTGGCTTGGACAGTCCCATTCCTGGGGGCTTTGCTCTCCCAGGGCTGGATTTTCTCCTGGCAATTAATAATGGGAGGAGAAATGTGGAGGGGCTGTTTGTGCAGAGTCACTTTCTTGCCAGTCCCCAGCACTTTCCCTGAGGTCTTTCAGTTACCTGCAGACTCTGGCTCAGAATTTAGTATTAACTGGGCCCAGGGCTGCCCTAGGGGGCTAGGACCAGCTGGAGAAAGTCATCCCCTGGGCCGGGCAGAGAAGCAGCTTTAATTCAGGTCACTTCCCAGCACAGAACCCCGCTGGGGGAGCAGCAGCTGCTAAGCCTGATCTCCCAGATCACAATGGAGGCTGCAGCATCTGACCCAGGAAGCTGAACCCCAGTAACCTGAGCAGAGAGGGACAGAGCGTTTGAGCAGCTTCCCTCCTTTAGCTCTCTGGGGAGAGCAGCTAATGAGAGCCCCTCCTCACAGGGAGAACCGCTGATCTCATTTGCCCCACTGTCCATCCGGAGTCACTCCTTGTTTTTCCATACAGTGACTCTGGATTAACATTGGTCTCAATGAAACCAGAGTTCAGAAAGAATGAGTCCAGAACACTGGGGAAGAGGCCATCGTGTGGCAGTGCTGACCCCCCTCCCAACTCCCTCACCCCCAGATATAGGACAAGGATGGTGGGGATGGGGGGGGGGGCATTTTCCCAACAGAACCGGAAGTTCCTGCAGTTTTCAAGAGGGGAGAAAAGCAAAAATCTGTGATTTCACCTCACAGTGTTTGATTAGTGGCTAGAAAGTTATCACAGTGACTGGGTCTGGCCGGGGAATGTCGGGCAGTGCTTGGAGCCAGGAATCTGGCATAAGCTAATCACGAAGAAGAAGAGGGGTCAGGAGCAGCCCGCAGAGCCCCAGCCAGCCCCCCCCCAGATACTCCCTGGGACCCAGCCCCCAGAGTCCCTGGCCAGAGACCTCAGATACCCCTCAGAGCCCCACTGGCCAGAGAACCCCCACCAGATCTTCATTGCCAGGCTGGGAGTCCCAAAGTGTTTTCCCCCCCTCCCCCAAGAGACCCCAAAAGCCAGAGACCCCCCAAAAGGGACCCCCACTGGGAACTCAGTCCCTCACTGCCTGCCTAGGATCCCCCCCCCCGCCCTCCAGCAGGATCTGCCCTGCCCTTTGCCTGGCACCCCTTCCTCCCCCCGGCGGGATCCCCTGGTGCTTTACAGGGGCACCCCCTGGCCTAGCGCCGGGGATTCTCCCACACACACTCTGTGCACTGGGCAGGGCAGCGATCCCAGGAGTCTGCGGGGGAAGCCCAGACAGAGCCCCTGGCACAGCACCAGGCTCCCTCTAACCCCCTGTCCCGCCTCCCCAAGAGACGCCCACCCCGGCTGTTCTGCAGCCCCCAGCGATACCCACCTCCAGGACCCACAGCCTCAGTGCTGGGCACATCACACCCACCCCCTGAAACCCCAAATCTCCAGAACCCACCAACCTCACTAGGGTACCCCCTGCCCAGCCACCCAGAGGCCTCCCCCCACCACAATCCCCCTTCAGCTGCTATCTCCCCCCCACAGCCCCACCCCCACCCAGCAACACTGTTACCTCACAGTGCCTGAGAAGTGGATAGAAAGTGACCACCGCCCCCTGCTGGCCAGTCACACAGGCAGAGGGAGCCCTGGGGGATGTCTCTTGAACTGGAGTATGGAAGGCCTGGAGGGACAAAATAGATAAGAAATGTCCATGCCTGTCACTAGCAAATAATGGCCACCATGGATCCACCCCAGAGGTGGCTACATCTTAGCACTGCGGGAAGCAACCCCTCACCGAGGCCATTTGTCATGGGGTTTGGGATACTTCTGGACCCACACTGCACTCAGAGTGACCTCCTCATCCCGTGCCAGCTGGAGAAAAGAAAAGGGTCCAGCCAACTCTCCCGTTACCACTTGGAACCACTGATCCCCCAAACAGGGGGAGGCCTCTGGCTTTGATGGGTATTAAATATGTGGCTGGTCTCTTTCTTCTGCAAACATTTTAACAGAGGTAAAGGAAGGAACAAATGATTCGCAAAGGAGACGGGAAAGATGATCCCTGGGCAATTTTACCACCTACAACATCCAGGATGGAGAATGATTCAGGGCAACAGGCAAGAAAGGAGAAGTTGCTGGAATTCAGAAACACAGAAATTGCCTGAATTGCTGGAATTCAGGCAAAACCTGAGCTTTGAGACCAACGTTCAGAAATGAAAGAGAAAGGGTGGAAATCTGAGAGATTTTGGATCCATTTTGGAAATTATAGAGAGGAAAGTGGAAAATCAGAGGGATTTTATATCAGTTGTTGATAGGAGACAAAATCTGAGTGTTTCACATCAATATTTGATAAATGAATAAAGAGGAAATGGGCAACATTTGCAAACATTTTATATCCAGGTTCAAGAATCTGAGAAAAGGTGTAAATCTGAGATTTTCTTGGTATTTTATATTTAGAGAGACAAGGGGAAATCTCAGGGCATATTCAAATAGAAATAGACAACTAGAGAGCAGTGGGGCAAACGTTTAGGGTATTTTATATGAATCTTTGAGATTTGCAAAGAAAATGTGTCAAACTGCGTATTTGATAACAAGAGAGGAAAATACCAAGATCTGAGAGGATTTTATATTGTTGTTAACGAACTAGTGGAAAAGCAGGACTGTTGGACTGGATTTTATACGACTGTCCAATACATAAATACAAAGTAATGGTTCCCCCCACCCCCACCATTGCCATGGGCAGCAGGGAGCCCTTTGAGGAGCTGATTAAAAGGGAGGGGGAGGGGGAGCTGGAAGGTCCCTGGATGAGGGAAAGGGGCAGCAGTGGGGGACGGGCGGGTGACTGGCAACTGATGGTTGGGGTAACTGTGTTGGTAGTTAGGGGGCAACAACTGGGATTGGGAAACGGGGGTCTGGGCAGTCCCCATGGGGGACACATGCACCTCCTTTCCCTGCCCTGGCAGAGACCCGGCATCTCCTAGAATATCAGGGCTGGAAGGGACCTCAGGAGGTGTCTAGTCCAACCCCCTGCTCAAAGCAGGGCCAATCCCCAACTAAATCCCCAAATGGGCCCCTCAAGGAGTCAGCTCCCAGCCCTGGGTTTAGCAGGCCAGTCCTCAAACCACTGAGCCATCCCACCCCCCCACCCAGGGGCAGCCATGTGCTGGGGAATGACTCAGGTCAACAATTTTCACCTCAACCAGGACAAAGCGGTGGAGATCAAGTTGGTGGGAAAATGCCCCTCACTAGAGATGATTTTAACTTGACGTTTGAGACTCATGGGGAGAAGGGGGGAAATCGGGGGAGACGGGAGAGCTGATCATTGGAGGGGAAAGGGGGGAATCGCCCCAGATTTTATAGCCCCATATGAGATACTGAGAGAGAAAAGGGGCAGAACTAGAGAGAATTTGTATCAGGGGCGAGAGGCAAGTGGTACAAACAGGGGAAGGATCCAATTAACTCACGTCCCCCCTTCCCCCCCTGTCCGCCACTCCCCCCTCCAGGAATTTCCTGGCTGCCCAGAGACAATTCAAACCCCCCCCCGGCGTCCCACCGACCTTCCCCTCCCTACAACTCCAGCTTCTCCCCTCCCTGCCTGACACCCCCCATCTCCCCCCACACCACAGGGGATCCCCCCGCCAGGCCCCAGTCTCTGCCCCCCAAATCCCACTGGGGCTGAGGCAGCTCTGAGGCTTCTCTCAGGTTCCCCGGGGCAGAGTCACTTTCCTGCCCAGCCCCAGTGCCCCCCCCGGGCACTTACTCCCCGGGGGGCTCCGTGGGAGGCTGGACACCAGGGATGCAGGACGGCAGGAATGGGGGTGACAGGCCTCCTGTTCCTCAGTCTCACGGCGGGACCCAGGGGGTTCGTCACTCTCCGGCTCGGGAACGCTGCGAAGACCCGACCGTGGAGGGGCCATCGCTGGGGGGCACGGCCCCACGCAGGCGCTGAACACGTCCTTATATCACTTCTGTGGCGGGAAAAGTGCTGAGGAGATGGAACGCTGAGGGCTGGTTTTGGCGGGAAAAACCGGTTTGGGCTGGTTTGAGCCTGTCCCCTGATGGTAAACAAGTCCCCTCTCAGAGCTGGAGTCCAGGGGTCAATAGTTCATATGCTCCAGATTGGATCTTATTTTAAAGCCAGTGATTTACCTCATAAACATCTTATTAACCAACTAATGGAACATATTGAACAGTTTATACTTCTTACTCCTAACAATGAGATAAAAAAAAAACAACAGAGACAAACCTTATCGGTAACAGCTAATGTCCTAACTGGGAAATCAGCAGCAGTTTGTAGCTGGGGGAGCGCACAGTCTGAATGTGTATGACCCGACCCCAGCCCCCAGCCCCACATAGCGGTGGGGCTTGGCACTCTCTGTGCATTGGTGTGGTGGCTGAGTGGTTCACCAAGCAGTGACAATCCAAGGAGGTTCCCTGAGTCAGTGTCACTCCTGAGGAGATTCTGCACCAAAAAAATTCTGTGCACAATATTTTAAAATTCTGCAAATTTTATTTGTCAATAAATAAATGTGGAGGCTCCAGCACTGCAGGGGGGAGCACAGGCTGCTGGATGCACGGAGGTGGGAGATCACCCTGCAGCCCCCACTCTCCTCCAGTGAAACAGACTTGGTGGTGGGGGCTGCACCTCTCTGCTGCCTACTCCAGGAGCCCCAAAAAGACTCCCCAGAACTGCTCATGAGGGGCACATGTGCCTTCCCTTTGCTTCCCCATCAGGAAGTCAGAAAGCCTGAGCAGCTGGCCCCGGGCGATTTGAAAGGGCCTGGGGGCTCCTGCCACCACTACCGGCAGCACAGCAGGACTAAAGTGGACTCCTGCCCACCCTCGCGCCGCACGGCGCACCACTCCCAGAAGCATCTGACACATCCCTGCAGCCCCCGTGGGATGTGTCCTCTCGCACGCTGCCCCCACCCCAAGTGCCAACTCTGCCATTGGAACTGCAGCAATGGGAGCTGCAGGGGTGGTGCCAGCTGGCAGTGGTGCCAGGAGACCCACGCCCCCCGGGCCTCCTCCATGTAGGAATTGCTGCCAGATGGGGGTGTGGGTCACTTTCGGGAGCTGCCCAAGATAGGTGCCATACCCCAACCCTCTGCCACAGCCCAGATCCCACACCCCGCCCACACCCAAACTCCCTCCCAGAGCCCATCACTGCCCCCCAACTCCCTGCCCCAGCCCAGAGCCCACATCCAAACTCCCTCCCAGGGTCCACCCCCCTCCTCCCCTGCACCCCAACCCCCTGCCCATCCCAGAGCCTGCACCTCATGTACCCAAACTCCCTCCCACAGCGCTTTGGGGGCGGGGGCGAGGAAGGACGGGCAAGACTTGGACCAGTTCTGGGCATCACCAAAAGTTATATAAACCTTGTGACGCTGAGCTGGAGCCCTAGTCACTGCACATCTCTCTCCTTACAGGGGGGACTCTGTGGGGCAGGGCGCTGCTGGGGGTTTATTCCGTCCTTTAATGGCTGTGGAAGGGGGAACAGGGAGAGAATTTGCTCCTCTGTTCTCTGCGGAACACGTGCAGGCAGCGGGATTATCTCCAGGGCTGTAACAAAACACAAGCTAGCAGAGGGGGGGAAGGGATTTCCTGCAGGATCTATTCCCAGTGCAGCTCCCAAGCTGTGCCCTGGCGAGCTGTGCCCAGGGGATTTAGATGCTTTATGTAAGGGGACTGTTGCCCCCTTATTAACATTCAGTGGGGGGTTTGGTTGCTAGCTCCCAGCATTAAAAAGGGAGGGGTCGATGGGAAATCAGGAGCCTGAGACTGACAGTCCCCAGGAACAATGTGGAGAGGCCAGTGCTCCAGGTCAGCCTGATTGACAGGGTGGGCAGGCTATTCAAGGAGTCAGGAGGCCAGGGGGGTCCCATCCTCCCTGTGAGCTGGAATTGTCTGAGTCACATGGAGTGGGGCTGAGCTAAGGAGAGAGCAGGGGACCCAAGCTGAGCTGATGGTAGCAGAGCTGCAGCCCCAAAGCCAGAGCACAGCCCAGAGAGAGCAGCCCTGCCCTGGAAGCAGAGCTGTAACAACTGGAGCCAGAGAGGCCAGACAAGCAGCCCGGGGAGCTGAAGGCAGAGCAGCAGCAGCAGCCGTGCTGAGGCAGAGCGGAGCAGGAGCAGTCTGGAGCTGGGTGCGGTGAGCAGCTGGGGAGAGCGAGGGGGACCCTGGGCAGTGGGCCCAGCACAGGGAGACGCCTCAGCCAAGAGGCCCTGCAGGCCAGATTTGGAGGGGGATCGTAACCCTGACAGGGCGGGGGTGATGCTGGGGAGAAGGGTCCTGCTACCCAGAGCCTGAGAGGTGTGTGGCCACCGCCAGAGCAAGTGTCCAACCTGCAGCGTCCCTGCAGCACAGCCAGGTCCTGAGGAGGCGGCCTGGGACCTACAAGGAACAGATTGTGAAGTGCCCTGATGTCCAGAGACACTTTTTGTGATGGTCCCTGCCATAGAGCGGGGTGATGTGTTTTCCTTTAACCTTTCCCATTTTTTCTTATTTTTAAAATGTTATTGTTAATTAAATAACTTGTATTTGCTTTAAATTGTATGATGTGATCAGTGGGTCAGGGAGGTGCGCAGTGCAAAGAGGGGGACACCCTAGCCCCTGTCCGGGGTGACCACAGCAGGGTTGGGGGTTGAGCCCCCCAGGAATCCTGGGCCCAGCCTTGTTGGGGTTTACGAGGACTCTGCCAGACAGGAGAGTGGAAGGGGAGTCCTCAAGGGCAGGGAGGCCTCTGGGTAAAGGAAGTGGGAGTGAGGACTCAGATCCTTTTGCCAGCCCACTTCACCAGGGTAGTGCAGAAGCCAGGAAAGTTCCCCACCATAGTAGGACCATTCCCCCACTTACATCTAGATACAGTACCAGGCACATAGGAGGATTTCCCCTTCTGAGTCATGGAAGCAGAAATTGACTTTTCCTTTCCAGATTTAGCTAATGTTCAGAAAGAGACTCTAGCACCTGCCTTCCAGATCTGAACACCTCAAAATTCAGGAGTGCTCAAGCTCAATTTGGGCAGCTGTTACTTCATTTCTCCCAAATCAAATATACTGATCCACTTATTTGCTGTACAAAATGTAGGATAAAATTGAGCAAGAAATGCTTCCCAGGGGTTATTAGGACTGGAATTGCTATTTTCAACAGCCATTGCCATTTTTTTCTAGTTTTGTTTGTTTGAAAGGAAGACAGTGATATTGCATTGGCAAATTCCCCATAGAAACAAAGAATAACAAAGGCACCTCAACTTTTCTTCATTTATGCAGGACAGTCTTATAATATGCATCCAGGTATCCTCCAATCACACAAGCTGAAAATTGTTCCATTTTAATGCAGTTCTGTAGCCATATGGGAAACCAGTCCTGTCTGTGTTCTGTGCACATCCAAAATTCCTGCTGAATGACCCATCCTGGGAGCGAGTTACCAGGGATCCAGGGCTGGGGTGGAAGGAGGGTGCTGGTGGGGGGGGGAGCACCCAGATCTGGGGCAGCACAGGATGTGGTGAGGGGAGCCTAGGGCCTGGGACGGCAGGGGGTGTGGGTTGGGGGGGGCGGGGAAGAGCCCAGGGGTGGGGTGGCAGAGGGGTGTGGGTTGGGGGGGGGATGCAGGTGTGGGGAGGCCCAGAGCTGCGGCGGCAGCGGGTGCAGGTTGGGGGGAGCCCAGGGCTCGGGCAGCAGGATGGTGTGAGGGGGAGCCCAGGGCTGGGATGGAGGCAGCCAAAATTTCTTTTGCTTAGGGCGGCAAAAAACCTAGAGCCGGCCCTGCCTCCACGCACTGTGAGGTAGGTAGGAGCGGATCATTATTATCCCTACTCGAAAGAGGGAGAAGCTAAGGCTGAGAAAGGAGAATTGACTTGTCTGAGGTCACACAGCCAGTCAGTGGCAGAGTTGGGAATAGGACCCAAGAGCCCTGATTTTCTAACTAACCGTCGGATCTTGAATTTCATACATTGAATGACCTGAATAAAGTGCTCTGATGAGCTCCAGACCAACAACAGTGGACAGTAATTGTTCAGCAAGTATTTGAGGAGAACTGCAAGGTTAGAGAGAATCATGAACTGCTCAGAGACAATTAATGCAGAGAAGCAGCAAAATTCATCAAACATAGAACTGGTTCTGACTTATTTCCTTGGTCTTAAAAGAGAACAAGGACCTGAGTCTCCTCCCTGTCAATAACCCCCTGCTCAGCCCATCAGGGTAGAGACTGAGGACGGGAGGCTGAGGGTTCTCACCAGAGAGCACAAAGGATGGCCCAGGTCACTGGTGGGGATTCACTGCCCGAGCACTATTTCAGCCCCACATTTTTGTGTGGACGTCCCACAGTGGGAGCTGCAAAGCCCTCCTCCGTGTGTGTGTCTCACACACACACACACACACACACCCCTCTCCTGCTGGTGGGAGGGGAACAGGAGAAAGGACAAAAGAAGCAAAAGACAAAGAGAAAGGAGGGAGGGATGGAGGGAGGAAAAGGTGAAACAAAAAGGACAAACCCCAATGTCCCCAGTGATTCTAAGGGACAAAATCCCAGGTGCGGAATATAATTCTGCCTCCTTAAGCTCGTGTTTTCCATGCCCAGAATTCAACTGTCACCACATGGATCAGGACTGAACAGGTTTCAAACCTCCAGGAGGCTCTTACCTTCTAAACAGGGACGGCTGTTTTCTAGTAAAATCACTAAAAGGGAAGGAGAAAACTCGAAAGAGGTTCCTCCTGGCGCTCACGTCCATGAACCCAAATACTCCCTCAGTCCTCAAAGAGAGACCTGGAGAAGGAGACTTGCTGGAGCAAAGCCACAGGGGTCTCTGAGGTTTCCCTGGCCCCTCGCCCCTGTCCTGCCTGGCTGATGTCAGCATCTCTCTGTGAGGTCACCACCTCCCCACCGCCTTGGACCAATAGTCTGAGGTCCTGCAAAAGGCCTTTGTGATGTCACTGCCACACCCCTCCCTTGCTGTGCCAATGTCCTGCCCCTGGCCAGGCACTTTGCAGGTTTGAGCTACTCCCTGTGGATCACCCCACTCAAGGAGCGTTCGTTCTAGGCAGCAAGCCGGCTAGACAGGAAAACATCAGACACTGCTCCCAATGCTACACTCAGTTTTTCAGGAATTAGTCGACTTTATGGCCAGAAGAGACCATTAGAGCATCTAATCTGACCCCCTGCATATCACAGGCCTCCTGTAGGACACAAGAGCTACTTTTGGGGCAAATACATTCCAGAAAGGCATCTAGTCTTCACTGAATAACATCAAGAGATGGAGAATCCACCACTTTCCTTGGTAACTTGTTCCTGTGGTGAATCATCCTCGTTGTTGACTATTTGTGCCTTAGTTGTAATATGAATCTTTGGTCTGGCTCCCAGCCCCTCTCCAAGGGTTGCAGCTGTCTGGAGGTGCTGCCTTCCTCATTCACACCTCATTCATTCAACAGGGCAATTGATTACAAAGTGGGGGGAAGATCTTATTTTACTTCTAGCAAGACGACATTTTTCTTTTACCTTAGGGGCTCGCTATAACATATTACCAAGGTTCAATACAAAGTCATATACAAGTTATACAAAAATGCATAATGCAGAGATTTATCTAAAACTGCATTGATTGACTGCTATGTGCAGTAATATAGTGACCCCTGGGTCTTCGAATGAGGGTTTATACTTCGGGGCGGGTGGGCACAGAGGTGAGCAGTGAGCTAGCAGAGATTCTAGGAGCAGGGATGGGGGTTTCTGGCAGGGGAGGGAGGAGGTGAAAAGAGGCGAGTGGTGGGTGGGGGACTGACAGAGGACGCAGCAAGCCAGCGGGGGGCTAGGGGGTGAAGAGGGGTGTGATGGTGGGGCAGAGCAGGGAGGGGGCGGGTCCTATTTTACTGCTGTGAAATGGTCACCCTATGTGCGTCGTTTCTTTCCCCCTCTACAGGCTTTCAGATACCATCAGTGCCTTGCTAGTGTGCCATGCACCGTGAGAGATCTCTTCTCTTTGTGTGTGACTGTGTTTCCCTTGTGTGTGAATTTATTCAACAAAATCTTGAGCTTTGTAAGGGCTACCATGAATGAAAAGAAAAAGAGAATCAGAGCTCAGCATTTTCAACACTGAATGGATGAATAAATACTTACATACTGAGAATGATACAATTACTAAAGGAAGCTTTCAAATTTCTAAGGAAATTGCTGCTGCTGGGAAATGCTTCACAGAAGGCGAGTTTTTTAAAAAAGTGTATCTTGATTGCTGTATCTGAGTTATGTCCAGAAAAGTGGGGAATATTTGAGAATGTCAGTCTATCACGCATGACTGTACAGAGAAGAATAGCTGACATTTCTACCAATCTAAGTGATCAGTTAAAGCAGAGAGTCAGTGAATTCTACTTTTACTCCCTAGCTATGGATGAAAGCACCGATTTAAAAGACACCGCCCAACTTCTTATTTTTATTAGAGGTACTGATAAAAACTTTGAAATTACAGAAGAACCTGCTGGCATGTGCTTCATGACAGGTCGCATAACCGGAAAAGAAATCTCCAGGGAAATGATAAAGTGCATGATTGATTAGTCGGGATTAGATTTCACAAGCTTGGTGGCCATTTGTACTAATGGTGCTCCAGCAATGTGAAGAAAAAATGTTGGAGCAGTTAGTCTTCTTGAAGAATTTATCGGGAGACAAATAACCAAACATCACTGCATTTACACAGCAGGTTTTGTGTGGCAAAGTGTTAAAATTTGAGCCTGTAATGTCAGTGGTAGTTTCCATTGTAAATGACATCTGTTCTAGAGGACTAAAACATAGGACATTTCGAGCCTTTCTTGAAGGGGTAGCAACTGAGTGCAGCGACTTGATCTACCATACAGAAGTGAGGTGGCTGAGTCGAGGAAGAGTGCTCCAGTGTTTCGTTGCTTTGAAAGAGGAGGGAGCAAAATTCCTAGAAAGTGGGCCAATAAAACTCCCAGAGCTTGAGAATGAGTCCTGGATTCAAGATCTCTTTTTCTTTTGTGCTATTACAGCCACCTGAATGATCTCAGCATACAACTTCAGGGGAAAAATCAACTTCTATTTCAACTGTGTGCAGCAGTGAAAGCTTTCAAAATGAAATTGAAACTTTTCAGAAGTCAGCTGTCAAAAGGTGAAATGTGTCACTTGTGCACAGTGTATCCATCAGCACAACCATGCCAAATTAGGAGAAAAATATGCAAAGCACATTCATCTTTTGATTAAAGAATTTGACAGAAGACTTACTTTATCCAAAGAAGAAGACATCCAATTGAAGGGGATTGAAGATCCTTTTTCTGTGGATCCAGAGGAAGTGCCACTAGATTTGCAGTTGGAGGTTAGTGAACTTCAATGTTGGGCAGTTTACCGAAATAAGCACAGAGAAAGCAGCCTGCGGGACTTCTACAAAAGTCTGGACAATGAAAAATATAAGAATCTTATTGAAGTTGCACTGAAAACGTTCAGCATTTTTGGAAGCATGCACATACGTGAACATTTTCCAACATGAATAAAAACAAAGTTCTTCTCTGACTGACGACCATTTGGAAAACATGAAAATATCCACGTCAAATATTACCCCTGAATACGACAAGCTGTTGCCGAAAAGAGATGTAATATCTCTCATTCAATTTGCAAGGTAATTATGAAAAGTACAAATGTTTTCTTTCAACGGAAAAGATGTTTTTCATTTTTCCATGATTCATAAAAAAATTGTTTAATTGAACATTTTTTAAAGTATCCCCCCCTTCCTTTTTGGCCCACAGCTGTGTCAGCACTGGGGAAGAAGGGGTGTTTCCACGGGGCCAGGTGGCACTGGGGTGGGGTTGTTTCTGCAGGGCTGGGGGTTTTGGCCCTCAGCTGTTTTCTTTGGAGTAATATGGCCGTCGCTGCTTTACAAGTTGTGCAGGCCTGACTCAGAGCATCCATAAGGTGTCTCACCTATGTGGATTCTCTGATGTCTGATAAGGTTTGAGCTCTGATTGAAGTTTTTCCCACACTCAGAGCACGTGTAGGGCATCTCCCCAGTGTGGATTTTCTGATGTGAAATGAGGGTTGAACTATGAGTGAAGCGTTTCCCACACTCAGAGCACGTGTAGTTCATCTCCCAGTGTGGATTCTACGATGTGATAAGGTGTGAGCTCCAATTGAACCGTTTCCCGCACTCATGGCATGTGTAGCGTGTGTCTTCCAAGTTGATTCTCTCACTTGTAATAAGGTCTGAGAAGATACTGAAGTTTTCCTCTGGCCTTCTGTGAGTCTCACAGGCTTTTGCTTTTTCTGGGAGTCCCCAAATCCCGGAAACATTCCCTTTGGATCTTCCTGATAATGTCCCATGTGGTTCTACTTGCTCAGCATCTTCCTGATGGGGTTTCTCCTCCTCATTATCACTCACCATCCCAACACCTGATGGAGACAGAGAGAATGAGACATAGGTCACTCCCTGCACCTGAGAGAAAGGAAATCTCAGAGAGAGGAATGGAAAAGGATGAACAAACCAAAATGTGTGTGGGAGAGATCAAACCTATCTGGAGCTGATTTTCCCAAAGCCCCTCCCCAGAGGAGAAAGGAACGGATCAGTTTTGGTCTGCATCTCACCAGAACTCTAAGGGGAAAGCGAGGTTGGGGAGGGACCTGCTGCCAGTTGTTAGTCAGGATACGTGGGAAGCCCGAGTGACATCTACATAATGATTCCATTTTTGCAGGGAACAATCCTGAACTTGGGAGAGCTCACAAAGTCTTTGTAGGGCATCCCAAATATTTCCTGTATTCACAGACAGTTCTTGAGTTGGTTTAACCACTTACTCACATGTGCAGGCAGCTCTCGGGAGCACTTCTGTCTCAGAGACTTGGAGATCTGGGACCCACGGCTCTTCCCCTCGTTCCAAAAATGACATTAGGTTTGGAAACTGGAAACTCTATTCAGGGCAAAGAAAAGAAGGGAGGTCAGTAGAATTTGTGGGATACTTGTCACAGAAAATTCCATCGTTTTAAGCCCAGCACATTTTTAAGCAGTAACATCCCAAGGCCAGCTTCTATGGCTCAAAGTGACAGGAAAGTTATTATTATAAAATCATCTTCATTACTTAGTGCCTAAGGGCCAACTAACAGTGGGTCACCATTGTGCCAGGCAAAGTACAAACACAGAGAATAGTAGCTGGGCCATGCCCTGAAGAATTTACAGTCTAAATAGACAAGACAGACACAGAAGGGGGGAAGGGGATAGAACCCACTGTTAGAATAGAGATATTCAGGCCTGCCTGTAAAGCCGATGCTTTAAGAACTTACAAGTATTTTTATCAATTCGCTAGTTACAGGAGTATGAAAACAAAGAATCTAAATCTCAGTCCACCTGTGTCTGGGCCTTCTCTCACTAGGCTAGTCTGAGGACTTGTTCTTAGGCTAAGGCAGTGGTCCCCAAGCTTTTTCGTCTGGCAGGCACCGGTTGAATGAACCACCAAGGACCGTGGCCGGTGGACAAGCATCCGCTGAAATGCCGCCGAGAAGCAGCAGCATCAAGAGGCATCACCACTGAAATAAAGCCGAAAATCAGTGGCATTTTGGCGGTGACGCCTCTTGATGACGCTGCTTCACAGTGGCATTTCGGCAGATGCTTGCCCATCGCCACTAC